>NC_080174.1:60617353-60740748 GCF_950295315.1 Erinaceus europaeus
CATCTGCAATGGTCACATTGTTTAGTTCCACTTGCTGTCAGTGCTTCACTTATTTATTTATCAGTCTCTCTGGAAGACAGGCCTACAACATATAAGGGCTCTGGCAAAAGAAATGTTAAACTCCCCACCTGCAGAAAGGATGCTGCATGGTCAGTGAAGCAGGTCTGCTGGTGTCTATCTCTCTCCTCTGTCTCCCCTTCCTTTCTCAATTTCTTTTATTATTATTATTTTTAAATTTTTTCCTTTTGTTGCTCTTGTTTATCATTGTTATTATTGCTGTCATTGTTGTTGGATAGGACAGAGAGAAATGGAGAGAGGAGGGGAAAACAGAGATGGGGAGAAGCTCTGAAGTCCCAACACCTGTAGACCTGCTTTCACTACCTATGAAGCAAACCTCCTGCAGGTGGGGAGCCAGAGGCTTGAACCAGGATCCTGATGCCGGTCCATACCTTTCTCCATTTCTCTCTGACCTATCAAAGAAAAAAGAAAGAGAGAAAGAAAAAGAAATGGCTGCCAGGATTGGTAGATTCATAGTGCTGGCACTGATTCCTAGCCATAACCATGGCAGAAAGAAAGGAGAGAAAGAAAGAAAGGAAGAAAGAAGAAAGAAAGAAAGGAGGGAGGGAGAGAGGAAGAAAGAAAGAGGGGGTCCAGTGGTAGCACAGTGGGTTAAGCGCACGTGGTGCAAAGCACAAGGACCCGTGTAAGGATCTGGGGTTGAGCCCCCCCGCTCCCCACCTGGAATCTCTTCCTCAGGCGGTGAAGCAGATGTGCAGGTGTCTTTCTCTCCCCCTCTGTCTTCCCCTCCTCTCTCCATTTCTCTCTGTCCTTTCCAACAAGGACAACATCAGTAACAACAACAATAATAACAACAACAATAAAACAACAAGGGCAAAAAAAGGGGGAAAAGCAAAATATAAAAAAAAGATAAAAAAAAAAAATAAAGGTTTTATACTGAAGCAGTGTAGAACAGTGGTATCTAAACTGTCACCAGGTGGCAGCACATGATTTGTTACCAGAATGAAACAGAAAAGACTTTGGGCCAAGAGGACTTCTCTGGGTGTCCCCCCACCCCAGCTCTCTAGGGATCCTCCTAATCTTTTTCTTTTTTGTTTCCTTCCCTTTTCTTTTCTTTTCTATTTTATTTTTTTCTTTATAGCCAGGGTACTGCTCAGAGATTGAACTTGGGATCCTTGAGCTGAAAGACTTGGATAACCACTATGCTATTTCCCCAACCCCCAAATAATCTATAAAAGGACTTACAATTAATCTTTACTCATTTGTGTACTCTACTACTGAGCTACTGACCCTATTTTTAAATTTGTATAATTCATACTGTTGTTACTGTTATCTCACCAGGTGCGTTAACCCGCTGCACTACAGCCCAACTCCCTGTTACTGCTATCTCATGGCCTTTTACTCATACACAATTACTTGTCTCCTGGCATGTTGAAACAATCAGACAATATTTGCTACAATAATGTCTGCTAAAGTGAATGGCCATAAAATCTCCAGCACCGCCTTCATCTGAAGGATACTCCTGATGAAGGCAACTACTTTTGCCATTAAAAAAATTTTTTTTAGGGAGTCCGGCAGTAGCACAGCTGGTTAAGCACACGTGGCGCAAAGCGCAAGGACCGGCATAAGGATCCCGGTTCAAGCCCCCGGCTCCTCACCTGCAGGGGAGTCGCTTCACAAGTGGTGAAGCAAGTCTGCAGGTGTCTATCTCCCCCTCTCTGTCTTCCCCTCCTCTTTCCATTTCTCTCTGTCCTATCCGACAACAATGACTGCAATAATAACTACAATAAAACAAGGACAACAAAAGGGAATAAATATAAAAAATATTTTAAAAAAATTAATATTTATTTATTTACTCTTTTGTTGTCCTTTTTTTTTTTACTGTTGTAGTTATTATTGTTGTTGTTAGGACAGAGAGAGAAATGGAGGGAGGAGGGGAAGAGAGAGAGGGGGGAGAGAAAGACACCTTCAGACCTACTTTAGTGCCTGTGAAGTAACTCCCCTGCAGGTGGAGAGCCAGGGGCTTGAACAGGGATCCTTACGCAGGTCCTTGGGCTTTGTGCCACCTGCACTTAACTCGCTGTGCTACTGCCCGACTCCCTACTTTTGCCATTCTTATCTACCTGATAGTATTTCAGGACCACCAGTTTAGCCTTTTTTCTTTTTTAAATATTTATTGATTCCCTTTTGTTGCCCTTGTTGTTTTATTATTGTAGTTATTATTGATGTCATTGTTGTTGGATAGGACAGAAAGAAATGGAGGGGGGAGAGAAAGATATACACCTGCAGACCCGCTTCACAGCTTGTGAAGCGATTCCTCTCCAGGTGGGGAGCCGGGAGCTCAAACCAAGATCCTTACGTTGGTCCTTGCGCCACCTGCGCTTAGCCCACTGTGCTACCACCCGACTCCCCTAGCCTTTTTTCTTTTATGCTTATTCTTTTAAAAAATATTTATTCATTTATTTATTCCCTTTTGTTGCCCTTGTTGTTTTTGTGCTTATTTTTCTTAGGAGTGGTATAGGACTTCTTCCTTTCCTTAGAACCAACATGAGTCTCAAAACAAGGTGAAGTGTGGACTCCTTTTGAGTCTTGTAGTCAGACAAAGTACGCCCATCTTCTAGAGGTCTGCCAGCAAAATTTAATCTTGGCTGATCAGGAGGAATTCCTTCTTTATCTTGGACCTTGGCTTTTATATTTGCATTTTTTAAATTGGGGTTAATGGTTTACAGTAAATATAGTTGTTGATACATGGGTAAAATTTCTCAATTTTTCTGCAAAACACTTACTCCCAACCCAGGTCCTCCTCCACCATTGTACTTTAGGATCTGAAATCCCCTACCCCAAGAGCTCTTTGCTTTAGGGCTACATTTTCTATGGTATCTGAAGGCTCAACCCAAGTGTGATAGTCTTCTTGAGGGTTTTCATAAAACTATATCTTGGTGGCAGGTCTACCTCAGATGGAGGATGGGAAGGCAAAATTTTTAATTTTTTTTATGAACTAGTGAGATAACAATGTGTAAAACCCACTCTCCATCATCCATGGATTATACAGTTTTGTTTTTATTGCTTCCATGTTCCTGAAATTGAACCCAAGGACTCATGCATGTAAGAAAAGTACTTTACCACTGAGCCACTGGAAAATGCTACGTCAGATATAGCATGCTTGTAGGTCTAGTGTGTCACCCACTGGGTCACCCCCATTAATCATTTTTAAATGTATTTTTTCAATTTATTGGATAAGACAGAAAGGAATTGAGGGCAAGGGGAGATAGGGATAAAGAGAGACACCTGCAGCACTGCTTCATTGATCATGACAATTTTCCCCTGCAGGTGGGGATCAGGGGCTTAAGCCCCAGTTAATCATTTCTCTTAATATTTATTTATTAATGAAAGGGTTAGAGAGAACCAGAATATCATCCTGTCACATGTGATGCCAGGGGTCAAACTTTTGACCTTATGCTAGACAGTCCACTGCTTTATCCACTGCATCACTAAGCCACACAGTTTTTAAAACATATTTATTTATTCCTTTTTGTTGCCCTTATTGTTTTTATTGTTGTAGTTATTGTTGTTGATGATGTCGTTGTTGTTGGATAGGACAGAGAGAAATGGAGAGAGGAGGGGAGACAGAGAAGGGGAGAGAAAGATAGACACCTGCAAACCTGCTTCACAGCTTTTGAAGCAAATCCCCTGCAGGTGGGGAGCCGGGGGCTCGAACCGGGATCCTTAAGCCGGTCCTTGCGTTTTTCGCCACCTGAGCTTAACCTGCTGTGCTACCACCTGACTCCCACAATTTTTAAAAAATATTTATTTATTCCCTTTTGTTGCCCTTGTTGTTTTATTGTTATAGTTATTGTTGTTGTTATTGATGTCATATTTGCTGGATAGGACAGAGAGAAATGGAGAGAGAAGGAGAAGATAGAAAGGGAAAGAAAGAGAGACACCTGCAGACCTGCTTCACCATCTGTGAAACGACTCCCCTGCAGGTGGGGAGCCGGGGGCTCAAACCGGGATCCTTACACCAGTCCTTGCACGCCACACAATTTTTTTATATTTATTTTTTAAATATTTATTTATCTATCTATTGCCAATAGGTTTATCTCTAGGGCTCACTGCCTGCATAATGAATCCACAGCTCCTGGCAACCATTCTTTACCTCTCTCTTTTTTTTTTTTTTGATAGGCGAGAAATTGAGAGGGGCTGGGCAGGTTGTGAGTGAGAGAAAGAGTCTGCTTTACCACTTATGAAACTTCTCACCTGCAGATGGGGCCTGGGTCCTTGTGCATGGTAATGTGTACACTGTTACTGCCCAACCTCTACAGTTGATCTTTTCCTTTTTTTTTTTTTCTCTCTCTCTCTCATTTTCTTTCTTTCTTTTTCTTTCTCTCTCTCTCTTTCTTCTTTTTTTCCTTACTTCCTTTCTCTCTCTCTGATAGGGAGAAAGATAAGACACCTGCAGACTTGCTTGATTGCTGGAGAAGAGTCCTCCCTGCAGGTAGGGATGGGAGCTTGAACCTGGGTCTTTGTGCATTTTAACCTGTGCACTTAACTGAGTGCACCACCATCTGTCCCTTACAGTTCATCTATTTGTTTACTTATATTCCTCCAGGGTTATCACTGGGGCTCCGCGCCTGTACTACATATGAATCCAGTGCTCCTGGTGGCCATCTTTGTACCATTGTTGTTGTTGCTGCTGCTACTGTTATTGTTGTTCGATAGGACAGAGAGAAATTGAGAGAGGAAGGGAAGACAGAGGGGGAGAGAGACACCTGTAGACCCTCTTCACCACTTAAGAAGCAGCCCCCCTGCAGGTAGGTGACGGGGGCTCAAAGCAGGATCCTTGTGTAGGTCCTTGCGCTTCACACTATGTTCACTTAACTCTGTATGCTATAACCTGTTTTTAAAAAAACTTTTAAAATATTTATTTATTTTCCCTTTTGTTGTCCTTATTGTTTTATCGTTGTTGTGGTTATTATTGTTATTGAAGTCGTTGTTGTATAGGACAGAGTGAAATCAAGAGGAAGAGAAGACAGAGAGAGAAAGATAGACACCTGCAGACCTGCTTCACCACTTGTGAGGTGACCCCCTTGCAGGTAGGGAGCTGGGGACTTGAACCAGGACCCTTACGCTGGTCCTTGCACTTTGAGCCATGTGCGTTTAACCCTCTGCGCTACCGCCCCCCCTCCCCTTTTTAAGACAGTTTCTGTGCTCCGGGAGATGGCACAGTGGATAAAGCACTGGACTCTCAAGCATGAGGTCCCTAGTTCAATCCCCAGCAGCACATGTACAGAGTGATGTCTGGTTCTTTCTCTCTCCCCTCCTTTCTTATTAATAAATAAAATATTTAAAAAAACCCTTCCCTATTAAAAAAAAAAAGACAGTTCCTGTTCAAGTTCCTCATCTGCTCAAGGAAGTTTAGCAACCCAGTAGTGGATAAAATATTGGTCTCTCAGTCATGAAGTCCTGAGTTTAATTCCTGACATTGTGTGTGCCAGAGTGATGTTTTCTCTCTTACTCATTAATTTATAAATAAAATATTTTTAATTAATCAATTAGCTAATTTTTACCAGGGTACTGATCAGCTCTGGCTTGTGGTGCTAGGGATTGACCTGGGACCTTGGAGTCTCATATATGAGAATCTTTTGCATAACTATTATGCTATCTCTCTAGCCCAGTAGAATCTTAAAAAAATTTTTTTTTTGTTTGAACCTGGAACTTCAGACTCAGGCATGAGAGTCTCTCTACATAACAATTACACTATCTTCTCCTGCACTCTACCACATGTCTTAAAAAAAAAATGTATGTATTAGGAGTTGGGCGATAGCGCAGCAGGTTAAGTGCATGTGGTGCAAAACACAAGGACCGGCTGAAGGATCCTGGTTCGAGCCCCTAGCTTCCCACGTGTAGGGGAGTCACTTCACAGGTGGTGAAGCAGGTCTGCAGGTGTGTATCTTTCTCTCCCCCTCTCTGTCTTCCCCTCCTCTCTCCATTTCTCTCTGTCCTATCCAATAATGACGACTTCAATAACAACAATAAAACAACAAGGACAGGGGGTCAGGCGGTGGTGCAGTGGGTTAAGCGCACATGGCACAAAACACAAGGACCGGTGTAAAGATCCCGGTTCGATCCCCCCTGCTCCCCACCAGCAGGGGAGTCGCTTCACAGGCCGTGAAGCAGGTCTGCAGGTGTCTATCTTTCTCTCCCCCTCTCTGTCTTCCCCTCTTCTCTCCATTTGTCTCCTATCCAACAATGACATCAACAACAACAATAATAACTACAACAATAAAACAACAAGAGCAACGAAAGGGAAAATAAATAATAAAAATTTAAAAAAAAACAGCAAGGGCAACAAAAGGGAATAAATAAATATTAAAAATAATTACTAGGGGTTCAGGAGGTAGCACAATGGGTTAAGTGCACATGGTGCAAAGCACAAGGATGGGTGTAAGGATCCCAGTTTGAGTCCCCCACTCCCCACCTGTAGGGAGTCGCTTCATGAGTGTTGAAGCAGGTCTCCAAATGTCTATCTTTCTCTCCCCTTCTCTGTCTTCCCCTCCTCTTTCCATTTCTCTCTGTCCTATCCAACAATGACATCAATAACAACAATAATAATAACCACAACAAAGATGAAACAACAAGGGCAACAAAATGGGGGAAAATAGCCTCCAGGAGCAGTGGATTTGTGGTGCAGGCACTGAGCCCCAGCAATAACCCTGGAGGCAAAAAAAAAAAATTTACTGAGATCTGGGAGGTGTTCCAATGGTTAAAGCACTAGACTCTTAAGCATGTGGTCCTAAATTTGGTCCTTGGTGTTGCATGTCAGTCATGCTCTGGTTTCTCTCTCTCTCTCCCTCCTACTTTCTTTCTCTTAACTAAATCATTTAAAGTAAAAAATAAAACTTTTTTTTTCAACAGTTCAGGATTAACTTATTTTTGGTGGAAAGCCTGGCCTCTCTTTTTGATGAAAACTAGATTTTACAGTATTATATTGGGTTGTTGGAAAAATCGGCATATTTTTGGAAAGAAAAACAAAAAATATGTCATGACTTTTTTGACAACCCAGTAATTCCAATGAACAGGTTATATTAGGGATGTCTATATTTTGGAATCTCTGTATTAATTGACTAGAAATAAATATTAGTCCATCCAATCTATTACCAACTTACTAATTAATTCGCCATTACATTTTCAGAGTTCTGAAATAGCCTGTATACCATAGGAAGACATTTCTTGGGCTAGGGAGATAGCATAGTAGTTATGCAAAAAAATTTTTTTAAAGTAATTTATTTTATTAGATAGAGCTAGAGATAAATTGAAAGGGAAAGGAGAGAGAGAGAGGGAGTGAGAAAGAGATAACACCTGCAGCAGTACTTTATCTCTTGTGAAGCTTTCCTCCTGCAAGTGGTGACTGGGGACTTGAACTCAGATCCTTGAGCATGGTAATGTGTGTTCTCAAGCCACCATCCAACACCTGCAAAAAAACCCCCCCAAAAAACTCAAAAGTCCTAGATTCAATCAAGCCCTTGGCCCCCACCAAGCAAGGGGAAGCTTCATGAACAGTAAAGCAAGATGCAAGTGTCTTTCTGTCTCTTTCTCTGTCTCCCGCCACCTCAGTTTCTCTCTGTCACTATCCAATAATAATAATAATAATAATAATAATAATGATTTGCCATGAGGAATACATACCACCTACATTCTGACTCTTCAAATCTTATTTACTTGTCAAGATATATTAGGAGACAAGTAAAGATACCAGAAGAACTGGTACAAGAAGGTCCATATTGTACTGTTTCTTTGTATGCCCTTACTTTCAAAACCCTGGTGCTGTTCCAAACTATTCAGCCATGAGACTATGAGCTCCTGAGATCCAGAAGTTCCTGGCATACTGAAAGTATGAGGAAATATATGCCTGCTGAATAGTTTTTCTTTCAATTCATTTATTTATTTTATTCGACAGGACAGAGAGAAATTGGGGGAGGGGGCTGGGCTGTGGTGCACCTGACTAACTGCACTAAGTGCAAGGACCTACACCAGAATCTGGGTTTGAGCCACTGGTCCCCACCTGTAGAGAAGGGGAGCTTCATAAGCTGCAAGGCAGGTCTGCAGGTATCTATCTTTCTCTCCCTCTCTCTGTCTTCCTCTCCTCCATTTCTCTGTCCTATCCAACAATAACAACAGCAACAACAACAACGATAAACAACAAGGGAAAAAAATGGCCTGCAGGAGCAGTGGATTCCTAGTGCAGGTACTGAGCCCCAGTGATAACCCTGGAGATTAAAAAAAAAAAAAAGCTATTTTCTCAAGCATTGTCTTAGTTTTCATTTTATTTTGAGAAAGAGAAACCACAACAGTCAGGCATATAAGTTGTCAAGAATCAAACCAGGTTCTCTGGCATGCAAGTTTTGTACTCTACCCACTTAGCCACACTGCTAAATCAAATTTGTATTCCTTTGAAAATGTTTTTAGTGGCCATTGAGGTGGCACAATAAGTATTAAGCATTAAGTTCTCAAGCATCTCTCTCTACCATCACATTTATTAGGGTGGTGCTCTGGTTCTCTTCTTTTTCTTTTTCATAAATAAATTTTTAAAATACCAGCATAAGGGTCCTGGTTGAGCCCCCAGCTCTCCACCTGCAGGGGAGTCACTTCACAGGCGGTGAAGCAGGTCTGCAGGTGTCTGTCTTTCTCTCCTCTTCTCTGTCTTCCCCTCCTCTCTTCATTTCTCTCTGTCCTATCCAACAATGATGGCATCAATAACAACAATAACTACAACAACAATGGAAACAAGGGCAACAAAAAGGAAATAAATAAATATTAAAAAATTTAAATACTGGGAGTCGGGTGATAGCGTAGCAGGTTAAGCACACGTGGCGCAAAGTGCAAGGACCGGTGTAAGGATCCTGGTTCGAGCCCCTGTCTCCCCACTTACAGGAGAGTCTTCACAGGCGGTGAAGCAGGTCTGCAGGTGTCTATCTTTCTCTTCCCCTCTCTGTCTTCCCCTCCTCTTTCCATTTCTCTCTGTCCTATCTAACAACGACATCATCAACAACAACAGTAAAAAACAAGGGCAACAAAAGGGAAAATAAATATAAAAAAAGTAAAAAAAATTTTAAATACTATATATATACATATATACATATACATGTATATATTTGCCCTAGGGTTATTGCTGGGGTTTGGTTCCTGCACCAAAAATCCATTGCTCCTGGAGGCTATTTTTTCCCCCCTTTCTGTTGCCTTTGTTGTTTTATTGTTGTGGTTATTATTATTGTTGTTATTGCTGTCGTTGTTGTTGGATAGGACAGATATAAATCGAGAGAGGAGGGGAAGACAGAGAGGGGGAGAGGAAGACACTTGCAGACCTGTTTCACCACCTGTGAAGCGACTCCCCTCCAGGTGAGGAGCCGAGGGCTAGAACTGAGATCCTTACGTGGGTCCTTGTGCTTCCCGCCTTGTGCTCTTAACCTGCCGCGCTACCGTCTGACCCCCTAAAATACTATTTTTCTTTCTTTTTTTTTTAAATGAAATTAAAAAAATGTTTATTGGGGACAATAAAATAGCTGACTTGGATAGTCACTGCTTTGCCATTGAAGAAAGCTTCAGTGGTCTCTTTAATTTTCTCTTTTTTTTTTAATTTATTGCCCTTGTTGTTTTATTGTTGTAGTTATTATTGTTGTTGTCGTTGTTGGATAGGACAGAGAGAAATGGAGAGAGGAGGGGAAGACAGAGAGGAGGAGAGAAAGATAGACACCTGCAGACCTGCTTCACCGCCTGTGAAGTGACTCCCCTGCAAGTGGGGAGCCGGGGTTCGAACCGGGATCCTTATGCCGGTCCTTGTGCTTTGCGCCACTTGCGCTTAACCCGCTGTGCTACAGCCCGACTCCCCCTCTCTTTCTTTTTTTTTTTTTAATGGTTGTGCAAACCATTTTTAAAATATGTATTTATTCCATTTTGTTGCCTAAAATACTATTTTTCAAGCCAGTTCGAAGGAAGCATCCACTTTCTTGAATTTCATATGTAGATAAATTACTATTATTATTTTCTTTCATTTATTTATTTATTTTGCCTCCAGGGTTATTGCTGGGGCTTGGTGCCTCCACCTCGAATCGACTGCTCCTGGAGGCTATTTTTTTTCCTTTTGTTGCCTTTGTTGTTTTATCGTTGTTGTTGTTATTGTTATCGTTATCATTGCTGTCATTGTAGGATAGGATAGAGAGAAACAGAGAGGAAGGGAAGACAGAGGGGGAGAGAAAGACAGACACCTACAGACCTGCTTCACAGCTTGTGAAGAGACCCTTCTACAGGTGGGGAGCCTGGGGCTCAAACGGGGATCTTTAAGCCAGTCCTTGCGCTTTGTGTGATAAATTATTTTAGCACTGTTTAACACCTAACACATTACTTTTTTAAACTACTTTTTAAAAAATATATATATATTTTTAAATAATTTATTTCTTTATTGGGGAATTAATGTTTTACATTCAACAGTAAATACAATAGTTTGTACATGCATAACATTCCCCAGATTCCCATTTAACAATACAACCCCCACTATGTCATTCATCATCTTTCATGGATCTGTATTCTCCCCTACTTTTTAAAATATTTTTAAAATTTATTATTATCTTTATTTATTGGAGACAGTCAGAAATCATAGGGAGGAGGGTGACAGAGAAGGAGAGAAAGAGAGAGAGAGAGAGACCTGCAGCTCTGCTTCATCACTCGTAAAGCTTTCCCCCTGCAGGTGGGGACCGGGGCCTCGAACCCTGCTGCTTGCGCATTGTAATACATGCGCTCAACCATGTGCGTCACCACCCGAGTCCCTCATTACTTTTTTTTTTTTTAAGAAACTTTATTTAAATTTTTTTCCTTTTGTTGCTCTTGTTGTTTATCGTCGTCGTCGTTATTGTTATTTCTGTCGTTATTGTTGGGTAGGACAGAGAAATGGAGAGAGGAGGGGAAGACAGAGGGGGGAGAGAAAGACACCTACTGACCTGCTTCACCGCCTACGAAGTGACCCCCCCCTGCAGGTGGGGATCCTGGCGCTAGAACCAGGATCCTGATGCCGGTCTGTATGCTTTCCGCCATGTGCGCTTAACCTGCTGCGCCACCGCGCGGTCCCCCCCCCCCATTGCTCTTAAATAGATTAGAAATTTACCACCCACCTTATTGCCACCCCCCCTTCCTGGAATCTTGCCGGACAGCTGCATTCACGTGACATTATCATCTTCAGATAAGTTCTTATTCAGCTATACTTTCACTAACCCAAAAGCCGCGCCTGGAGAACCCATTTTCTGTTGCCTTGACTTAGATTCGTTTATACATTTGACATTTGGGTTGGTCCATTTCGTGTTTACTGTCCCGCCCTCTAAGAAGCTGCAGGACTAGGGTTTCCCCCCAGGTGTATTCTCCCCTCGGTTCCGTCTTTCTAACACACAGCCTCTTCTGTTTTACCTCTCCTTTCTTCCGATTTGTTGACTTGGTCCTCTGGAGTTGGCGCCTAGGATTGTTGATTGGCTCTCCTGGACGCCCATTGTGCCAATCTCATACCACGTGGTACACTTAACGCTAATTGGGCGATCCTATCAACTCGTTTATCAAGCGTTGATTTCTGATTGGCTGCTCCGAGGGGCTGGCTTGAGAAGGGCTTGACCGGTTGGAGCCCCGCCCCTCAGCCCCCCCGCACCCCGCCCCCCCCGCCCGCCTGGGCAGGCGTTTCAGTCGCTAGAGACAGGGGAGCCCTGCAGAGCTTCCAGGGCGCTCTGCTCGCCCGCCGAGTGGTCCTCTCGGCCCCGCCACACCGGCGGGGAAAGGCGGGGAAAGCCGTCCTGACGGCAGGGCCATGGCTGTAGTCTACTCGTCCTCCTCCGCCACTCGCCCCGCAGAGTCTCCCGCTTCTGCGCGAGGGACTCCAGTCGCCTGTGCGGGCTAAGGAGCCGCTGCCGCCTCGGAGCTGGAGGGCGACTATGCTCCCTCCCCGCCGCCGCCTGCCCCTCCCGCCCGGGCCGGCTCCCCTCCGGCTGCTCAGTCCCGCCTCAGGTAACGCGTGCGGCGCGACCCCCGCACCCCGGCCAGCCCGCCCGCCTGCGCGGCTGCACCGACCCGGGGTCCCCCTGCGCTCCGAGCCCTCGTCTCCCCCTTTCTCTCTCCTCGGGGTCCCGGGACAGAGCCGCAGCCACCACACCTCGCCTCCGAGGCTGGTATCCCTTTTACAAGTTCCTTTCGGTCAGGAACTTTATCTGCTGGAAAAACTCGCTCCTGAGCCCTCTGAGCCCGCTGAGCCCTCCCTTCTCGGAGACTTGGGCTCCCCGCAACATGCTCGTGCCTCCAAAACGTCCGCTTGTGCCCCCGGGACAGACCTGCTTTGCCTGGGACACTTGTCTCCTTTCCCCCTCGGCGCTCCCTCCTGTACGACAACACTTTGGAGACTCCAAGCTCAGCCAGTCTTCACATCTTGCTAGAAATGATATCCATGTTTGACTAAGAAAAAAAGAACTTTTCTTTGCACGCCTCAGAGGGAACCTTGCTGGGGAATCTGGGCTTTATTCTGTAGGTATGCGGAGCCAGGGCAGGTTTTGTAAGCAGGCCTTTGGTAAGGATTATCTCTGAAAATGTGGACTAATTGAAAGTGAAGACTGGAGGCAGAAAGCCTGGCTAGGCAGGAAACTGGTCGCCGGGGCACGGCCTGGCATAGCGGTAGGAAAATGAAGAGGTTGCTAACTACTCTGTGAATTCCCAAAACAGTTGAGAGGATTCAAGGGGGAGGTTTCTGATTCCATTGATGGGATGAACTGATAACATTAATGAAAACCGCCGCGACTAAAAGGAAACAATTACAAGAGAAGGTAATGAATTTGTTCATTCTGAGATGTCATTTTTCCAGGTATTACTATGGATAACTGGAAACGGGTCTGACATTGGGAAAGAGTTTGGGGCTGAATACATGAATCTCAGGGTCAACAGTGACTATGTGCCGACATTTGAAGCCTTCTTTCAGTACTGAAAGAAGAGAAGAAAAGGGCTACGGACCAGGAAAAACATCATTGTTTGAAGGTTAATAGACTCTGAGAAAGAGAGGTTAAAGGGATGGGACAAGAACTAGAACAGAATGACTTGTAATAGAAGACAAAGCAAGATGGGGTTTCAAGAAGGGAAGTGGTTGCCATCAATGTCAGGTGCTCCACAGGTCAAATAGAATGAGGATGAAGAATTCACTGAATTTAGCCACTAGGAAACAATCACTTGTTTCCTTCAAAAAGCCCCTTAGGTAGTAGTGCAGTGGTGATAGGAGTCAGGTCATGATGAAAAGCTAGTAGAAGTGGTGACTAAGAAGATGCTTTATAGATCACAACAACCTGTGGTTTGAGAAATTTCTTTTTTTACAGTTGAGAAGACTAGGTCATCATTTGATCAAGGTTTGTCTGGCTCTGCAATCTGTGTTCTTTCCATAGTGGCATGTGTAGTTTTCTTTTCACTACAGGTGAAACAATTTCATAGCGTGAGAGGAAAATTTACAAGCAGTGCCTGTAGGATAGTGGTAGTACTTAGGACTTGCTTGTGAGAGGTCCTAGTCAGGTTTGATTCCTGTCAGTGTGATAAAATAAAAGATTCACAGGGGCCAGGTGGTGGTGCACCTGGTTAAGTGCACACATTATAGTGCACAAGGACCCAGGTTCAAGCCCCTGGTCGCCATCTGCAGGGGGAAAGCGTCACGAGTGGTGAGTTAGTGCTGTAGGTATCTCTCTGTCTCCCTCTCTGTCTCTCCCTCTCCCCTTTCAATTTCTCTTCGTCTCTATTCAGTAATAAATAAAATATTGGGAGTTGGGTGGTGGCGCAGCGGGTTAAGCTCACGTGGTGCACAAGGACCCGTGTAAGGATACTGGTTTGAGCCCCGGCTCTCCATCTGCAGGGGAGTCGGTCGATTCACAAGCGGTGAAGCAGGTCTGCAGGTGTCTGTCTTTCTCTGCCCCTCTCTGTCTTCCCCTCCTTTCTCCATTTCTCTCTGTCCTATCCAACAATGATGTCAACAACCACAACAATGCTAAACAACAAGGGCAACAAAAGGGAAAACAAATAAATACAAAATAAATAAAATATAAAAAATAAAAGATTCACTAGTTATTATTGTTATTACTTATTGGCACCATGGTTGTTGCTGGGTTTGGTGCCTACATGATGAATTCATTATATATATATGGGGGAGAAAGGGAAGGAGAGAAATCAGAGACACCTGCAACACTGCTTCACTGCTTGTTAGACTTCTGCTCTGCAGGTGGGCACTGGGGTCTGGAACATAGGTCCTTGTGCATGGTAATGTCTGCACTCTACTGGGTGGACCACCACCCAGCCCCTGGTTATTAGTGGTATATAGAGAAGAGAGACAACCAAAGGACCACTCTGACATATTTGATGCCAGAGATGGATCTCCAAGCTTGAAAGTCCAGTGCTCTAGCCTCTTTACCACCTATCAAGTTGCAAATAAATATACCTTAAAAAATAAAAAGATTCTTGATCATATCGAGGGTCCAGTTACTATTAGAAATGACATATGTATTTTATTTAATTAAATTTTTTTTTGCTACCAGAGTTATCACCAAGGCTTGGTGCCATGTTTCCCCTCTCCCCCTTTTTTCATTGATAAGAGTGTAAGAGGGAGAGACAGAGAGGAGAGATACTTGCAGCACTGCCCATTGCTCTTTTTTTTTTTTTTTTTTAAAGATTTTATTTATTTATTAATGAGAAAGATAGGAGGAGAGAGAAAGAACCAGACATCACTCTGGTACATGTGCTGCCAGGGATTGAACTCAGGACCTCATGCTTGAGAGTCCATTGCTTTATCCACTACACCATCTCCTGGACCACACTGCCCATTGCTCTTGAAGCTTCTCCTCAGCAGGTGGGCATACCAGGGGTTTGAACCTGGTTTTTCACAAGTTGTGGCCTTTATTGGGTACGCCACTATCTGTTCCCAGAGATAATATATTTGTATTATCTATATATTTGAATGCACAGTAGCATGAATTTTATACTTTCTTTTTAAAAATTTTTTTATTATTTCTCTTTTGTTGCCCTTGGTGTTTTTTATTGTTGTTGTAGTTATTATTGTTGTTGTTGATGTCACTATTGTTGGATAGGACAGAGAGAAATGGAGAGAGGAGGGGAAGACAAAGGGGGAGAGAAAAATAGACACCTGCAGACCTGCTTCACTGCTTGTGAAGTGACCTCCCTGCAGGTGGGGATCCGGGGCCTGGAACTGGGATCCTTACACCGGTCCTTGCACTTTGCGCCATGTGCGCTCTGCCCGACTCCCAAATTTTATACTTTTTCTTTTTTTTAAAGATTTTATTTATTTATTAATGAGAAACATAGGAGGAGAGAGAAAGAACCAGACAGCACTCTGGCACGTGTGCTGCTGGGGATTGAACTTGGGGCCTCATGCTTGAGAGTCCAAAGCTTTTACCACTGCGCCACCTCCTGGACCACTTATACTTTCTTTAAATAATTTTTAAAGTAATTTTTGCTGCCAGGGCTTTGCTGGAGCTTTTTGCCTGCATGGTTCCATTTCTGACAGACCCGTTAAAAATATTTTTATTTATTGTTGGATAGAGACAGAGAGAAATTGAGAGGGAAGGGGAAGATAGAGAGAGACAGAGAGACACCTGCAGCCCTGTTTTACCACGTGTGAAACTTTCGCCCTGCAGGAGGGGACCAGGGGCTTGAACCTTGTTCATGTCCTTGTTCACTATAATGTGTGACCTTAACCAGGTGTACCACTGCCTGGCCTCCCATACTCTTTACTTCTTTTTTCTCTGTCCCCCCTTCCCCCCAGGTAGAGGGAGAGAAACATGAAAAGAGAAATAGGAGAGAGACAGAGAAAGATGAGAGACACTATGGTAAACTGTGTGCTGTACTGGGTGAGATATCTCCCAGACCCTACTTTTTTTTTTTTTTGCCTCCGGGGTTATTGCTGGGGCTCTGTATGAATCCACTGCTCCTAGAGGCTATTTTTTCCCTTTTGTTTATTGTTCTTGTTTTTGCTGCTGTTGTTGGATAGAACAGAGAGAAATTGAGAGAGGAGGGGAAGACAGAGATGAGAAGAGAAAGATAGACACCTGCAGACCTGCTTCACCACTTGTGAAGTGTCACCATCTCTCCCCCCCCCCCCCCCAGGTTTGGAGCCAGGGGCTTGAACCGGTATTTTTTAAAAATTATTTTTTATATATTTATTTATTTATTCCCTTTTGTTGCCCTTGTTGTTTTATTGCTGTTGTTATTGATGTCGTCGTTGTTGGATAGGACAGAGAGAAATGGAGAGGGGAGAGGAAGACAGAGAGGGAGAGAAAGATAGACACCTGCAGACCTGCTTCACCACCTGTGAAACAACTCCCCTGCAGGTGGGGAGCTGGGGGCTCGAACCAATATTCTTATGCCCGTCCTTGGGCCTTGCGCCATGTGCGTTTAACCCGCTGTGCTACCACCTAGCCCCCCCCCCCCCACTTTTTAAATTAAAAACTTTTTCCTGGGCAGAGGTAGATAGCATAATGGTTATGCAAAGAGACTCATGCCTGAGACTCCAAAGACCCAGGTTCAATCCCCTGCACCCACCATAAGCCAGAGCTGAGCAGTGCTCTGGTAAAGAATAGAAACAAATAAAAAGCCTCTTTTTTCTTTATTTGATGATCATGAGAGAGAAAATGTACGTTTGTATGCGTGTGAGAGACCAAAGTTCAGCTCAGCTCAGCTCAGCTCTGTTGTACAGTGGTGCTGGAGATTGAACCTCAGGACTCAAGCGTGTAAATTCTATGCTCTAACAGGTTGTACTACCATCCCAACCCTGGGTTTTATACTTTCTTTAGCAGCCTAAGAATGGGAGACCAATAATGATGGTTAGGTTAATCAAAACTGTAATTAAAGATAAAGCAGAGAGCAATTTTATGCCACTGGTGATAGTTTGGGCATGGAGACTGTAACATCTGGTTATAAGAGATGATAGTAGAGTAGATATGCAGAAAGACCTTCATGCCTGAGGCACCAAAGGTTCCCAATTCAAAGCCCACTACCACCAGAAGCCAGAGGTTGGCATGGCTGCTGATAAAACAAAACAAAAACAAAACAAGAAAAACCTGGCCTGGGAGATGGCTCAATGGGTACAGCACGTGTCTTACCTTGCTTAAGGCCTTGGGTTAGACTCTAGTACTGCATGAGAGCACCATGGACAGCACCAGGGGGAGCCTTTAATTGCACAGCAGAGTGGTGCTTTAGGGGTTTCCCTAACTATCAAAAAACTGGCCATTATCATGAATATATGAGGCTCTGCATTTTTTTCCCTCCAGGGTTATTTCTGGGACTTGGTACCTGCACTACACATCCACTGCTCCTGGAGGCCTTTTTTTTTTTTTTTTAAATTTTGTATCCCTTGTTTATTGTTATTATTATTATTGTTATTGCTGTTGTTGTTGGATAGGACAGAGAGAAATCGAGAGAGAAGGGGAAGACAGAAGGGGAGAGGATAGACACCTGCAGACGTCTTTCACCGCTTGTGAAGCAACCCCTCTGCAGGTGGGGAACTGGGGACTCCAGCCAGGATTCTTACACGGTCCTTGTGCTTTGTGCCATATGCGCTTAACCCACTGTGCTACCGCCTGGCCCTCTAGATGCATTTTTTTGTACTATATTGAAAAGTAAAATCTTCAGAGGGGCTGGTTTCATTGGGGAATAGAGATAATCAGAAGCATGGTTAAAGACAAGATCAGAAAGCAGATAGTTGAGTATTAAAAACAACAACAGGTCAGGTGGTGGTGCAACTGGTTAAGTTCACACATTACAGTGCCAAGGTCTTGAGTTCAAACCCCTGGCCCCCACCTGCAGGGAGAAAGCTCCACACATGAAGCAGGGCTGCAGGTATCTCTCTGTCATTCTCCTTCTTTATCTTTCCCTCCCCTCTAAATTTCTCCCTGCCTCTGTGCAATAAGAAATAAATCTTAGGGGCCAGGCAGTGGCTCACCTGGTTAAGCGCGCACACTACAGTGCACAAAGACCCAGGTTCAAGCCCCTGTTCCCCACTTGCAGCGTTGCAGCGAGGGAAGCTTCACAAGTGGTGAAGCAGTGCTGCAGATGTCTGTTTCTCTTCCTCTCTATCTCCCCCTCCCTTCTCAATTTCTCTGTCTCTATCCAATAATAAGTAAAATAATAAAAAGAGGAGTTGAAGCAAGGTGTTTAAAAAAAGGAAATAAAATTAAAAAATACAACAAAGTGTAGCTGTCTCACTGCTGTTGAAGGAGAATGGAGGCGCCTTGTAGGATATTGCAGTAGTGAGAGGCTTTGAGGTATGTTGGATATGCTGTTAGTTTGGATGTCATTGTTCAGTATGAAGGCAGAAAATAGGACAGAAGTGTTGGATGGGACTTCTCACTAAGGAAGTATCCAGACATGGCTTGGAGGCGCCTTGGCACTTGTTAGAAAGTAACACTAGGGTTAGGTGGTGTCCTACCCAGTTGAGCCTATATATTACCAGGCACAAGGGCCCAGGTTCGAGCCCCTGCTCTCTACCTCAAGTGGCATACTTCAGCAACATTGAAGCAGGTCTGTAGGTGTCTTATCTTTCTCTTTCCACAGCCTCCTCCCCTCTGAATTTCTCTCTGTCCTATCAAATATCAATAGGAAGGGGGGAAAAAAAGTAACACTATGGAGCTGGATGGTGGCTCTTCTGGTTGAGAGCACATGATACAGTGTGTAAGCATCAAGATTCAAGCCTCTGGTCCCCACCTGTAGAGGAGGCGCCTCATGAGAGATGCTGCAAATGTCTCCTTTTTTCTCTCTTCCCTCTCAATTTCTGTCTCTTAATATAATAATAATAATAATAATAATAATAATAATAATAGTAATAATAATAAAAAGGCTAGTGAAGTAGCTCACTAAGTTTGTGTATTCCTTTGTCATGGGCAAGACCCTGACCCCACTACACTGGAGGAAGCTTAGGTGCTCACGTGTCTCTTTGCCTCTCTGGCTGTATATTAAAAATAAATATGGGGGGGGGGTCGGGCAGTGGCTCAGTGGGTTAAGCGCATGTGGCCCAAAGCGCAGGGACTGGTGTAAGGATCCCGGTTCGAGCCCCCGGCTCCCCACCTGCAGGGGAGTTGCTTCACAGGCGGTGAAGCAGGTCTGCAGGTGTCTATCTTTCTCTGCCCCTCTGTCTTCCTCTCCTCTCTCCATTTCTCTCTGTCCTATCCAACAATGAACACCATCAACAATGGCAATAATAATAATAACCACAACGAGACTACAACAAGGGCAACAAAAAGGGGGAGAAAATGGCCTCCAGGAGCGGTGGATTCATGGTGCAGGCACGGAGCCCAGCAATAACCCTGGAGGAAAGAAAAAAAAACGGGGGGGAGGATGGGTGGTAGCGCAGCAAGTTAAGCACACATGGTGCAAAGCACAAGGACCCACTCAAAGATCCCAGTTCGAGCCCCTTGCTCCCCATCTGCAGGGGGGCCACTTCACAAGTGGTGAAGCAGGTCTTCAGGTGTCTGTCTTTCTCTCCCCCTCTCTGTCTTCCCCTCCTCTCTCGATTTCTCTCTATCCTATCCAACGATAGCAACAACAACAATAATAACAACGATAAATAAGAAGTGCAACAAAAGGGAAAAAATAGCCTCTAGGAGCAGTGGATTTGTAGTGCAGGCACTGGGCCCCAGCAATAACCCTGGAGGAAAAAATAATTAAATAAATAGGTAAATAGTTTTAAAAAATGCTAGGAGTTGTGGATTTGTTGTACAAGCATATGCTTACTAGTTTCTATATATTCTTAGAGATTTTCTTTGTTAAAATGTTTAGAAATATGACATGTAATTTTATTTAATCCTACTTAAAAAAATTCATTTTATTTAGGATAGAGACAGAGAAATTCAGAGGGGGGTGGAGATAGAGAGTGAGAAAGTAGTAGAAAGACACTAACCATACTGCTTTACCACTTGTGAAGTTTACCCACCTTGCAGATGAGAACCAGGGACTTAAACCAACCCAGGTCCGTGTACAATGTAATATGTGCAATCAACCAGGTGTGCTACCACCAACCCCCTTTCCTACTTTTCATATAAATGTTGGACAGTGACTCCTCACTCTTCCTTTGTTGCTTATAACTGGAGTCCTTTTTGTATTATAAATGG
Source organism: Erinaceus europaeus (assembly GCF_950295315.1). Lineage (NCBI taxonomy): Eukaryota > Metazoa > Chordata > Mammalia > Eulipotyphla > Erinaceidae > Erinaceus > Erinaceus europaeus. The sequence continues at coordinate 60,637,537 of NC_080174.1, forward strand.
AGAACTTCCTCTTTTTTTTTTTTTTTGTCAGAGTACTGCTCAGTTTTGACTTATGGTGATATCAGCAGGGGATTTAATCTGGGGCCTAGGAGCCTCAGGCATGAGAATCTTACATAACTTTCATGCTGTCTCCCTCACTCCCTCAATATTTCTTAACATCTGTATAGTATCACATTGAATTGATGCATCATGATTTGTTTTACAAATTTCTAATTGTTGAATATTTATATTACTTGAAGTTTAATATTATAAGCAATTTATGTTTTTTAATAATGAAGATCCATTAACATATGCCCTTATTTTTAAAAAAAAATTTTCATATGCCCTTATTTTTTAGAGATATGTTTACTTATTTTTTAATGAAAATGCAATTCATTATTTGTGTTGCAGTTCTTTTTTTTTTTTTTTTTTTAAGATTTTATTTATTAATGAGAAGGTAGGAGTAGAGAAAGAAAGAATTGAACGTTACTCTGGCACGTGTGCCGGGGATTGAACTCAGGACCTCAAACTTGAGAGTAATACTTTATCTACTGTGCCACCTCCCAGACCACTGTGTTGCAGTTCTTTAAAATTTTTTTTAGTAGGAGGTCGGGCTATAGTGCAGCAGGTTTAGTGCTCATGGTGTGAAACTCAAGGACTGGCGTAAGGACACCAGTTTGAGCCCCCGCCTCCCCACCTGCATGGGGGTCGCTTCATAAGCAGTGAAGCAGGTCTGCAGGTGTCTCTCTCCCCATCTCTGTCTTCCCCTCCTTTCTCCATTTCTCTCTGTTCTATCCAGCAACAACATCAGTAACAACAATAATAACCACAACAATGATAAAAACAACAAGGGCAACAAAAAAGAAAAATAAATAAATAAATGAAATATTTTTAAAAATTTAGTGGTCCGGGAGGTGGCACAGTGGATAAGGCATTGTACACTCCAGCATGAGGGCCTAGGTTCAATCCCTGGGAGCACACATACCAGAGTGATGTCTGGTTCTTTCTCTCTCTCCTCCTATCTTGCTCATTAATAAATAAATAAAATCTTTGAAAAAAAATTTGTAATCTTTATTTATTGGATAAAGGAAAGCCAGAAATTGAGAAGGTGGTGATAGAGAGGGAGAGAGACTCACACCTGTAACATTGCTTCACCACTGGCAAAGCTTTCTTGCTGCAGGTGGGTACCAGGGGCTTGAACCCAGGTCCTTTGCACACTGTAATATGTGCACTCAAGCAGGTGCACTACTACTCAGCCCCATATGTTTACTTATTAATGTAAGTGGGGGCAGGGAAGAGAACCGGAGCATCACTCTGACACATGTTGGAACTGAATTTGGCACCTCATGCTTGAGAGTTCAATGCTTTATCCTCTGTGGAAACGTGAGAGTACTTGTGGGATAAAATTACAGAATGTAATTAAATAATATATACATTTTTAATTATGAAGTATATTGCTAATTGCTTCCCTCAGGGGTTTCAGTATAAATTATCTGTTCATTCACTAATATTACCTGTATTATCTGTAACACTTATATGGTGGCATATGACTGTGCCAGATCTTTTTTTTTTTTTAAAGATTTCATTTATTTATTAATGAGAAAGATAGGAGGAGAGAGAAAGAACCAGACATCACTCTGGTATATAGGCTGCCGAGCATTGAACTCAGGACCTCATGCATGAGAGTCTGATGCTTTATTCACTACGCCATCTCCTGGACCACCAGATCTTTTTTAAGTACTTAAATAGGTATCTTCATTTAATCATATTTGTTTATTTATTTATAAGAAAGAGAGGAGGAGGAAGGGAAAGAAAGAGAACCAGAGAATTACTTTGGCACATGAAAGTCCACTTTACTCACTATACTACCCCCAGTCTACTATTGCATTTAGTCTTTTTTTTTTGATAGGTCAGAAAGAAATTGAGAGGGTAGACATAGAGAAGGAGAAATATATCTGCAGCAAAAAAGAAAAAAAAGAACAACAAATACCTGCAGCACTGCTATACTGCTTGTGAAGCTTCCCTTCTTCCCTTCTGCAGGTGGAGACCTGAGGCTTGGTCCTTGCACATTTTAACATGTATGGTCAGCCAGGTGCACCACCACCTGCCTATCCTCGCCTTGCCCACATTTAATCTCAGTAGATAGCATCCCTGTGACTGGGGAAATGACACAGTTGGTAGAGTGTTGGACTTGCATGCCTTCCACATCAGTCCTCCACAACAGTGTGTACTATGGTGTACTATGGTTTTGTTTCACTCTATCTAAAAATACTTTAAAAATATTTTAAAAAATAGTCTCTGGGGATATTACTTTTCTAAATAAAAATATTTAAAATAAAATTAAAAATAGTCTCTGGGTATAGATATTTCTATTTTTCTAATGAATAAGTTGAATAAAGAATTTAATTTGCTCAAATAATACAAATGTGGCAGAAATTGAAACTAAGCTATCAGACCTCAGTATCAGTGTTAGTAGAGAAAAATATTATGTCACAGTAGTTTTATTTTAAAATAAATCAATTTTGGGGAGTAGTGCAGCAGTTAAGTACACGTGGCGCAAAGCACAAGGACCGGCATAAGGATCCTGGTTCGAGTCCCTGGCTCCTCACCTGCAGGGGAGTCGCTTCAAAGGTGGTGAAACAGATCTGCAGTTGTCTTTCTCTCCCTCTCTCTGTCTTCCCCTCTTCTCTCCACTTCTCTCTGTCCTATCCAACAACAATGACAGCAATAACAATAACAATAGTAACTACAACAATAAAACAAGGGCAACAAAAGGGAATAAATAAAATATTTTAAAAAATAAATCAATTTGAGGTTAAGCATCATTTCTTTCTGTCTTTTAAAAATTTATTTCCATGAGAGAGAGAGAAGGAGAGAGAGAACCAGGGTGGAGGTAGATAACATAATGGTTCTGCAAAGAAACTCTCATGCCTGAGGCTTCAAAGTCCCAGGTTCAATACCCTGCACCTCCATAAGCCAGAGCTGAACAGTGCTCTGGTATTAAAGTGGGGTGGGATGGGGTGGTGGAGAACCAGAGAACTAGAGCATCACTGTGGCACTTGTGATAGTAGGGACTGAATTTGGAACCTCATGCTTGAGAGTCCAATGCTTAATCCACTGTGCTGCCTTGCAGGCCACTAGGCATCTATATATTGTTTGAATTACTCATCTTCCTCCCTCCCTTTCTTTCTTTCTTTCTCTCTCTCTCTCTCTCTCTTTCTTTCTTTCTTTTTCTTGCCTCCAGGGTTATTAGTGGGGCTCAGTACCTGCACTACAAATCCACTGCTCCTAGAGGCTAGTTTTCCCTTTTGTTGCCCTTGTTATTTATTGTTGTTATCTGGTACTGAGCCATTTCCTAGGCTGCATTCATTTTTCTTTTTCTATAAATTAGCTGCTTAAATTCATACCTATAATTCATAGACTGATATTCATATTGGCTTCTATATATATATACATATATTTTGTGAAGATAATTTTTTCTTTTTTGCCTTCAGGGTTATTGCTGGGGCTTAGTGCCTGCACCATGAATCCACTGCTCCTGGAGGCCATTTTTCCCCCTCTTTTGTTGCCCTTGTTGTAGCCTTGTTGTGGTCACTGTTGTTGTTGTTGATGTTGTTCGTTGTTGGACAGGACAGAGAGAAATGGAGAGAGGAGGGGAAGACAGAGGGGGGAGAGAAAGATAGACACCTGCAGACCTGCTTCACCGCCTGTGAAGTGACTCCCCTGCAGGTGGGGAGCCAGGGGTTCAAACCAGCGTCCTTAGGCCGGGCCTTGTGCTTTGTGCCATGTGTGCTTAACCCACTGCGCTGCTGCTGGACCCCCTGAAGATAATTTTATTTGTGATGTGGTTGCAACTATTTACCCATTTTGATATTTACATTCTGATATTTACTTACTTATTTGGCAGATAATCTTGCTTTATTTAATGGTTAATGTCATTGTTGATAGTACTATGTACAGACGAAAGAGGAGGTAGCTTTAGTCTTTGGTCTCTTAAAGGTGGTGTGGGGGATTGAACCTGGGACTTTGGATTCTCAGGCACGAGAGTCTCTTTGCATAACCATTTTGCTATCTACCTTCTGCCCCAGTCCTTTTTTTTTTTTTTTTAAAAAAAAAAGATTTATTTTTATTTATTTTTTAATTCATTTACTGGGTAGAGACAGAGAAACTGAGAGGTAAGGGGGAGATAGGGAGAAAGAGGCACCTGCAGCCCTGCTAAGTATTTGTATTTATTTATTTTGGATAGAGACAAAGAGTTAAGAAGAGGCCACTATTATCCAACAATGTTCTTGAGGTCCTTACAACTTCAATCAGACAAGAAAGAAATATCAAAGGCATACAGATAGGAAAAGAAGCAATCAAACTATAGCTTTGCTGATGACTTATTATACCTAGAGAACCAAAAAAAGACTCCACCAAAAAACTACTGAAAATTATTAATAAATTCAGCAGATTAGCAGGATACAAAATCAATACACATAAATCTGTGGCATTTCTTTATACAAACAAGGAATCAGAGGAAAGGGAAATAAAAGACTCAGCCCTATATACAATAGAGCTCAAAAAGATAAAATACTTTTGGGTGAATCTTACGAAGGAGGTGAAAGACCTTCACAACAAAAACTGTAAGACATTGCTAAAAGTAAGAGAAGGACACACTGAAGTGGAACAACATTGCTTCTTCCTGGATTAGAAGAATAAAAAATTTTAAAGTGGCCATTCTACTAAAAGCAGTCTACAATTTTAGTGCAATCCCTGTTAAAATTCCAATGGCATTTTTTAAGCAAATTGAATAACTTGCCCAAAATTTGTGTAGAACCATGAGTTTCCAAAGCAACTCTGAGAAAAAAGGAAAAATATGGAGGTAACACACTCTCTAACTTCATTTTATACTACAGAGTGATAGTAATCAAAACAGCATGGTACTGGAATAAAAATGGACACTTGGATCAGTGGAGCAGCATCAAAAGCCCAGAAATGAGCCCACACATATACAACCACCTAATATATGACAAAGGAGCCAAAACTATTCAATGGGGTAAAGAATTTCTCTTTGTGCAACCACATGTAGAAAAGTGAAACTAGACCACCACCTAACAAGCACTATACACCAAGGTCAAATCAAAATGGATTAAAGACCTCGTTATTATATCAGAATCTCTAAAATTTATAGAAGAAAATAGTGAAACTTTGTAGGAACTTCACATCTAAGATATATTTGAGGGGGCTGGGTGGTAGCACACTGGGTTAAGCACACATAGTGCAAAGCACAAAGATCCTGATTTGAGCGCCTGGCTCCCCACCTGCAGGGGAGCCTCTTCACAAGCGTTGAAGCAGGTATGCAGCTGTGTATCTTTCTCTCCCCCCTTCCTGTCTTTTCTTTCCTTCAATTTCTCTCTATCCTAGCCAAGAACAACAGCAGCAGCAACAACAATTGGAAAAAGCTGGCCATCAGGAACAGTGGATTTGTAGTGCAGGCACTGAGCCCCAGTGATAACCCTGGAGGCAAAAAAAAAAACAAAAAACTAAGGACTGTGGTCCAGAAGGTGAGGCAATGGATAAAGCACTGGACTCTCAAGCATGAGGTCCTGAGTTCAATCCCTGGCAACACATATACCAGAGTGATGCCTGGTTCTTTCTCTCCTCCTATCTTTCTCATTAATAAAATTAATAAAATCTTAAAACAAAAAAAAAACGGGGCTGGGTGGTAGCACAGCTGGTTAAGCGCACGTGGTGCAAAGTGCAAGGGACCGGTTTAAGGACCCAGGTTCAAGCCCCCGACTCCCCACCTGCAGGGGAGTCACTTCACAAGCGGTGAAGCAGGTCTGCAAATGTCTTTCTCTCCACCTCTCTGTCTTCCCCTCCTCTCTCCATTTCTCTCTGTCCTATCCAATCCAACAATAATATTAACAACAACAATGATAGACAACAGGGGCAACAAAAGGGGAAAAATGGCCTCCAGGAGCAGTGGATTCATAGTGCAGGCACTGAGCCCCAACAATAACCCTGGAGGCAAAAAACAAAACAAAACAATAAACTAAGGACTGAATATGCAAAAGGTTTTCTAATTATGATTCAGAATCCAATGCCAACTCCCACAGCTGATCTCCAAGCTGATCAAAGACAAATTAATCATCCAGAAACCTGTAACTGTCTAGTCCCAGACTAAATGCCAGACAAACATCTTGGCCCACCCAAAAGACTGGCATATTGCCACTGGTAGCAAAAGGGCACTGCCAACATTCAAATGCCCAAGAAGGTAACTGACATGAAGAGGATGAGAATTCTGTTCAAAAACACATCGTGAATATAAGAGTGACCATTACATGTATCATATCCCTAAACGTGAAAGGGAATGTGTTCAAAAACAAGCACACACCCATGGAACCTATTCACAAGTTGGAGGCAGATAAGGTTCTCAAGACTAGACTGACCAGAATGAAGTTCATCTGAGCAGCTCCAGGCCAAAAGGGAGAAAATTATTAAGACTTTCCAAGGAGGAAGCCAGGCAGTGAAACGTCTGGTATAGAGCACATATTACAATGCTCAAGAACCCAGATTCAAGCCCTCATATCCACCTGCAGTGGAGCTTCACAAGCAGGGAAGCATTTCTGCAGGTTACCTCTCTTTTTTTCTCCCTAACTTTTTGCTGTTAAGTGTGTTACAAGATTGTAAGATTACAATGTATAGTTCCACACCACACCCACAACCAAAGTTTTGTATTCCATACCCTCCCACCTCCCAAAGATAACCACCATAGTTCAAACAGTTTGATCGTTGTTTTGTTTGGATTTTCATTTCCCATACTCAAGGGTTGAGTCTTCAAACATATATATATATATATTTTTTTTTTCCCACTTTGTTGTCCTTGTTGTTGTCATATCTGTTGTTGTTATTGTTAGATAGCACAGAGAGAAATACAGAGAGGAAGGGAAGACAGAAAGGGAGAAAGAAAGATAGACACCTGTAGACCTGCTTCACCGCTTGTGAAGTGACCCCCCCCCATAGGTGGAGAGCTGGAGGCTGGAACACGGATGGATCCTTATTGCCAGTCCTTGTGCTTCATGCCATGTGCGCTTAACCCGCTGTGCTACCCCTTCAAGCCTTAGTTTTAAAATCTATCCAGTGGGAACAGAAAACAATTATTGTTAAGGTTAAAGTTCTTTGTGAATTATAAATTGTAAATCATTATACAGATGAATATGGCATTATTTATTAATTTGTCTTCTGAATAGAAGTCTGGAAATTACATGCAGAGGTTGTCATGGAATATGATTTACTTTTCATACTGCAGTTTGAAAAACTAGGAAGGTATTGAACTTGTCGTGATGCTTTCCTTCAACAGTTTGCATGGGATCTTTTTCAAAAGTAGGCACTGGAAATTCTGAAGTATTTTGCATACTTTGGTCTTGTTTGTCTTAGATATAAAAATGAATGTTGGGAGTCGGGCCGTAGCGCAGCGAGTTAAGCGCAGGTGGCTTAAAGAGCAAGGACTGGCATAAGGATCACGGTTGGAGCCCCCGGCTTCCCACCTGCAGGGGGGTCACTTCACAAGCAGCGTCTATCTTTCTCTCCTCTCTGTCTTCCCCTCCTCTCTCCATTTTTTCTCTCTGTCCTGTCCAACAACGATGGCAACAATAATAACTACAACAATAAAGCAACAAGGGCAACAAAAGGGAGTAAATAAATAAATACTAACAAAAAAAAAGAGGGAGTTGGGTGGTAGTGCAGCGGGTTAAGCGCAGGTGGCGCAAAGCACAAGGACCAGTGTAAGGTTCCTGGTTTGAGCCCCCGACTCCCCACCTGCAGGGGAGTCACTTCACAGGCAGAGAAACAGGTCTGCAGGTGTCTATCTTTCTCTCCCTCTCTTTGTCTTCCCCTCCTCTTTCCATTTCTCTCTGTCCTATTCAACAATGACAACATCAATAACAACAACAGTAATAACTACAACAATATAAACAACAAGGGCGACAAAAAGGAAATAAATAAATATAAAAAATGTTATTGGAAATCCTTAAAGATTGTTTTGCTTTCACATTAGTTATGCATCACAAAATTGTTCATTACTTACTTTGTTAATTGATGGGCATTTGTAATTTTGGAGAACTTCACAGTTTTGTGTGTGTGATGATAAAATTCTTTATGGAAGAATTAGGAAATAGAGTTGATTTAAAAGGGGAAGATGTAAGTAAGTTATCAAAATCTTGACAAGATTCAAATAATAACCAATGTTAATATTTTAGACTACATCCAGTTAAATGTCTCCTGTTAGGAGATTGCCAGGATTCCCCCAAGCCACCCCCCATTTTTTTTTAAAGATAGTGACAGAGGCAGAGAGAGAATAGAGGAGACCACAGCACTGAAGCCTCCTTCAGTGTGGTGGAGGCTGGACTTAAACATGGGTCTAGGTCTTGCACATGGCAAAGACGTGTTGAATGAGCTGTTTTACCTATCATTTCCTTTTTTCCCACTTTTAAAAAATTATTCCAGAGTTCCTAATCCCCAGCACCACCATAAGCCAGAGCTAAGCAATGCTCTGGGAAAATATTTTTTAAATATTTATTTATTCATTTATTAATAAGAGAAAGATGGAAGGAGACAGAGAGAACCAGAGGATTAAACTCGAGACCTCCTGCTTTTTTTTTTTTAATATTTATTTTCATTTATTTATTCCCTTTTGTTGCCCTTCTTATTTTATTGTTGTAGTTATTATTGTTGTCATTGTTGTTGGATAGGACAGAGAGAAATGGAGAGGGGAGGGGGAAGACAGAGAGAGGGAGAGAAAGATAGACACCTGCAGACCTGTTTCACCGCTTGTGAAGCGACACCCCTGCAGGTGGGGAGCCAGGGCTTGAACCAGGATCCTTATGCGGGTCCTTGTGCTTAGCGCCACCTGTGCTTAACCCGCTGAGCTACAGCCCGACTCCCGAGACCTCCTGCTTTGTAAGTCAGGTACTGTACTTGTTCTACTTTCGGACACCATTTTTTAAAAGAATTTATTTATTTATCTATTCATGAGAAAGATAGGACAGAGAGAAATAGCCAGACATTACTCTAGTACACGTGCTGCCTGGGATTGAACTCAGGACCTCATGCTTGAAAGCCCAGTTCTTCATCTATTGTGCCATCTCCCAGACCACACTTTGGGCAGCATTTAGACTGACTTTTTCCAGATAGAGACAGAGAGGGAGAGACACCACATAGCACTGAAGCTTCCTCTAGTACTGCAGTACTCCCATGTACTGGGGGCTCAGACATGGGTCATGGACATGAACATGGGATCCCAGATGAGCTATCTTACTGGCTCCTATCAGAATTTTTTTTTTTTTTGTGGAGTGGTGGTTAGATGGCATAATGGTTTTGCAAAGGGACTAATGCCTGAGGCTCAGAAATCTCAGGTTCAACAGTTCCCCCCCCCCATAAACCAGAGCTGATCAGCATTCTGGTAAAAAAAAAAAAAAAAGCTTTTATGTATGTATCTGTATTCAACAACTTTCCAGGACTTGGCATAGTACGTGGCTCCTAGTAGGTGGTAAATTGACATTTACTGAGTAAATGAAATAAAATGCTTTTTAAAAAATTATGTTCTTTTTTTAGATTAGGGTAGGGGAAGATAGGGAGAGAGACAGAGAGACACTTAAAGCCCTGCTTCACCACTTGCGAAACTTTCTCCCTGCAGATGGGGACCGGGGGTTCGAATCTGGGTCCTTGCGCATTGTAATGTGTGCTTAAACCAGGTGTGTCACCACCTGGCTCCCATGAGATAAAATGTTTAATGTAAACAGTATGGAATTTTGGGGCTGTGCCATGACACACCTGGTTAAATGCAGTGCTCTGGTAAAAAATATACAAAATAATAATAATAATGTTAAAATACATTTTTAAAAAGTATATCAGTTCAATGTCCTTTTTCCTCCCCATTGTAAATTTTTGTTGTGCCTCGATTCATTTGGAGGTAAGTTCAAGTTTAACTCAGAGCTCATAGTCCAGTAAAAGGAACAGATAAGCAACAATGAAACTATTATATGATGGTTGTAATAGATTTTTGAAAGACATTGTCAAAGTACAGGAAAAGGAGATTGACGGGGTTCCAGAACACTTCCCACATGAGATATTAGTAAGAGAGCCAAGTAGAAGAGGTCAAGAAGAACATACTAGGGGGCAGCTGGTTAAGCGCACGTGGTGCAAAGTGCAAGGATCCCGGTTCCAGCCCCTGGCTCCCCACCTGCAGGGGAGTCACTTCACAAGTGGTGAAACAGGTCTGCAGGTGTCTATCTTTCTCTCCCCCTCTCTCTCTTCCCCTCCTTTCTCTATTTCTTTCTGCCCTATCCAACAACAATGATGACACCAAAAATAATAATGAATACAACAATAAAAAACACAACAAGGGCAACAAAAGGGAATAAATAAATAAATATTTTAAAAAAATAAAAAAGAAAAACATACCAGGGCACTGCTCAGCTTTGGGTTAACATGGTGCTGGGGACTGAACCAGGGTCCATTGGTACCTCGGGCATAAAAGTGTTTTTACATAACTACTATGCTATCTCCCCAGCGCTACCAGTTTTTTTTTCCTTTCCTCTCATTCTTTTTCATTCTAACCATTTTTTTATTTGTGATTAATGGTGGATTACAAAATTGAAAGATTGTAGGGTATATTTCCACACTTTATCCACCACAAAAGTTCTGTGTCCCCAACCTCCCAAAGATAACAACCATAGTTTTCACAGTGTTTTTTTAAAGAATTTATTTGTTTATTAAGAAGAAAGATAGGAGAGGGCAGTGGTGTAGTGGGTTAAGCGCACATGTCTCAAAGTGCAAGAAAGATAGGAGAAAGACCCAGACAGACTCTGGTACATGTGCTGCTGGGGATTGAACTCAGGACCTCATGCTTGAGAGTTGAATGCTTTAACCACTATGGCACCTCCCGGACCACTCACAAAGTTTTAGGAACTTTTTTTTTTCTTTCCCTCTTCTTCCTTCCTTTCTCTCTCTCCCTCTCTCTCTCTCTCTCTCTCTCTCTCTCTCTTTCTTTCTCAGCTCTGGCTTAAGGTGGTGTAGGATTGAATCTGGGACTTTGGAACCTCAGGTCTGACAGTCTCTTTGCATAAACATTATGCTATCTCCCCTACCCTCCTAACTCGTTATTCACACTATGCAGTGATTTGTGTTGACAATAGGGAAGGAAGGGCTTAGCACATGCATATTACCATTTAACGGCCTCCCAAATCCCATATTTTTTCTTTTCTTTTTTCTATCTCCTTAGAGATTAAGGAGAGAGATAAATAAGGTAGAGACAGAAAGATGGGAGAGATACCTTAATACCAACACACTATCCATGGAGCACCTTCTGCTGCTGCCTGTGGTGTTCCCATGTGGTGCTGGTAATTGAACCCATGGTTTCATGCACTCTACGTGCTGAACTGTCTTCTGGTCCCAGTATCCATATATTTTTTTCTTTCTTTCTCTTTCCCTCTCTCACCTTTTTGAACGATAAGAGGAGATAGGGACTGGGGAGAGGAAAGAACCCACAGTACTGTTCCTTCATTCTTGGAGTTCCGTTGATGCCATCTTTGGTGCTACCATGTGTCAGAGGCTCAGATCTCGGGTTTCTGCATGATATGACATGTGCTTTACTGGATGAGCTATCTCTCAGCCCTTGTATTTTTGTACATTTTTAATGGCATAAAAGGTTTGTTTGTTTATGAAAATTAGAGAGAATCAGAGTATCACTTGAACACATAGCTTGCTGAGGGATCCAACTTAGGACTTCATGTTGGAGAGTACAAGGCTTTTTCCCACTGTAGACACTGGTACACCATGGAGATGTCCCAGGCCAAGACAATGACATATTTTTAATTAAAAAACAAGTGTCAGGGAGTCGGGTGGTAGCGCAGTGGGTTAAGCGCAGGTGGCACAAAGCGCAAGGACCGGCATAAGGATCCCGGTTCGAGCCCCCGGCTCCCCACCTGCAGGGGAGTCGCTTCATAGGCGGTGAGCAGGGCTTCAGGTGTCTGTCTTTCTTCATTCCTCTGTCTTCCCCTCCTCTCTCCATTTCTCTCCGTCCTATCCAACGACAATGATGATATCATCATCAACAACAACAATAATAACTACAACAATAAAAAAAACAAGGGCAACAAAAGAGGGAATAAATAAATATATATTAAAAAAAAGTGTCTGGGCCAGGTGGTGGTGTACCTGGTTAAACATACACATTACAGTGCACAAGGACCCAGGTTCAAGTCCCTGGTCCCCACCTGCAGGTCCCCACTGCATTGGAGGAAGCTTTAGTGTTATGGTCTTTCTCTGCCTCTCAACATCTCTGTTCCTATTATGAAAAAAAAAAAGCAACTACAGCAAGGGAAAACGTAAGGTGAATTTAGACTGGGTGTGGTGTATTACATCAAGTTAATGTCTCTGGGGAAGGAGGGACAGTGATAGGATAGAGAGGTGCTGGGGTCCTGGTTCATGATGGTATAAAAGGACTGGGGGGTGGGTGGGGGCATGTCAGACAGTAACACAGAGGGTTAAGCACACATGGCTCGAAGTGCAAGGACCAGCATAAGGATCCCGGTTTGGCCTGGGCTCCCCACTGCGGGGGTGGGGGGGTCACTTCACAAGCGGTGAAGCAGGTCTGCACATGTCGCCTTCTCTCTCCCCATCTCTGTCTTTCCCTCCTCTCTATTTCTCTCTGTCCTATCCAACAATGACATCAATTAACTCTAGTTTATTATTATTATTATTTATTTATTTTTAACCAGAGCACTGTTCAGCTCTGGCTTATGGTGGTGCGGGGGATTGAAACTGGGACTTTGGAGCCTCAGGCATGAGAGTCTATTTGCATAACCATTATGCTATCTCCCCTCTGCCCCAACAATGACATCAATAACAATAATAACCACAACAATGATAAAAACAACAACAAGGGCAACAAAAGGGAAAAAAATAGCCCCCAGGAGCAGTAGATTTGTGGTGCCCCAGCAATAATCCTGGAGGCAAAACCAAAGGACTCTGGGGGAGAAAGTCTTGGAGGCCATCTACTATGCAGACATAGGTTGTCAACCACCGTCCTGTAAACCATTAACCCCAATAAGGTAGAAAATAATAAAATATTAAATTAAAAAAATCACTATATTTTGTTGTACCTATTATTTCCTTTTCAGAGTCAAAATTTGAACACAGTACTTTGCTTTTCCCATCCTTGTCCTTTCTTGGAAAGGAAAGACTTCATAACAATATGAACCTTGCAAGCTGTTTGGTACTGTTAGTGTTTAGTAGACTAAACTGACTGACCTCTGCAGTGTCCAATCTAGTGATACTTTTCCAAATATCTGATGACTTTGTGGCGATTTGATATGTTCTTTGTCCACCTTTGGTTTGCATGACAATTTGCTCCTGGCTTTATTCTGTTTTTTTAAAAGATTTTATTTATTTATTAATGAGAAAGATAGGAGGAGAGAGAGAAAGAACCAGATATCACTCTGGTACATGTGCTACAGGAGACTGAACTTAGGACCCCATGCTTGAGAGTCCAATGCTTTATCCACTGTGCTACCTCCCGGACCACGTTTTATTATTTTTAACAGTTTATTTATTTATTATCTTTTGTTGCCCTTATTATTTTGTTGTTGTAGTTATTATTGTTGTTGTTGTTGATGTCATTGTTGTTGAATAGGACAGAGAGAAATGGAGAGAGGAGGGGAAGACAGAGAGGGGAAGAGAAAGTCACCTGTGAAGCAACTCCCTTGCAGGTGGGGAGCCGGGGGCTCGAACTAGGATCCTTACACCAGTCTTTGTGCTTTGGCGCTTAACCCACTGCACTATCACCCGACTCCTTCCTGGTTTTATTCTTACTGATATTCTTTTTTTCCCTCCTTTGGTCCCATGTTTTATAACCCCTTACTGGTTTCACCTAAAGACATAATGAAGCTTTATAGCCTTTGACATATAGCAGCACCTCAGAAATATCACATAATACCCATATTCTCTAAGTTGGGAAACTTTTAAGAATATTTAAGGGCCAATGGCTTTCAAGTCTGTATTCTTTCAGGTACCTCAGACTCAATAAGAGCAGAAAAATACTGTATCTTTTTACAGATCTTTTCCTGTTGCTGAATGCCATACCAGAAATATGGTAAAGAATCTTGCTAAACTTAGAGTCATCTCAGCTACCTCTGTATAGCCTACATCCCTTCTTCACCTTTTTAAAGTCACTAATCTCATGGTCTGGGAGGTGGCACAGTGGATAAAGCATTGGATTCTCAACAATGAGGTCCTGAGTTTGATCCCCGGCATCACATGTACCAGAGTGATGTCTGGTTCTTTCTCTACTCCTATCTCTCTCATGAATAAATAAATAAATAAACAAACAAATAAATAAATAAAATAAAGTCACTAATCTTTTTTCTCTTTGCTAATACCTTAATTAAGCTCTTCTTCCTTCTCTAAAATGTCATTAGCAGTTGTTGCCCTATATTGTACTCATTGATTTACACGTGTTTTTCTTGGGAGACTAATCTGGAGGGCTGGAGTCATGTTTTCTTTGTCCTCTCAGAAAGACTATACAGTTTTTTTTCCCCCCTATTTGAGCATTGCTATTTGGTAGATTATTTGGGGAGGTCTGGGAATGCTGTTACTATTAATTTATGTGAAACTTTATTTTTTCCACATTCTTCTAAAAATTTCTTTTATTATCTTTTTATTTATTGGATAGAGGCAGCCAGAAATCAAGAGGGAAAGGGGTGATAAAGAGAAACAGGGAGACACCTGCAGATCTGCAGATGGGGACCAAGGACTGAAACCTGGATCCTTGAGCACTATCACATTTAACCAGGGCACTATCACCTTGCCCCTTTTCCCACATTCTTAAGCCTCCAAAAATAGAATCTGCTGAACCATACCAAATTGTTTTTCCCCCCAGAGACTGGACCTGGACTATACATGGTTTCACTGTTCCCATTCTGAGAGAGGAGAGAGAGAGAGAAAGAGAGAGTGAGAGAGAAGGAGAGAGAGAGAGAGATGGAGAGAGAGACTCTAAGAGAGGCACTAAGCACCTAAATTTTCTGTAGTGCCATAGCACCATCTCTGTGGTGCTTGAACCTGGGCTGAGTACTTGGCAAGGCAAGTTCCCTATCTGGTAAACAACTATCTCTCCATCCTGGAACATTTTACTTCTTATTTATTTATTTATTATTTATTTATTTATCTTTTTGAAAGATCTACCAAGAGCTGACCAGTGCTCTGATAAAACAAACAAACCAAAAAACGAACAAACAAAAAACTTCAGAAGAAAGTTCTAAAGGTGTCCTTCTCCGTCACCCTCTTGCCTCTCAACTTCTCTCAGTACTATCCAATATATATATGGAGAATGAAGGAATCAGAACATCACTTTGACATATGAAATGCCAGGGCTGAACTCAGGACCTCAGCACTTTAGCTATATTATACTATCTTCCTGGATCAAGAGCACTTTTATTTTTGGATAGTCCAAGAAACTTGTATTAGCATAGTGCTTAAGAGTACAAGTTCTGGGGGTGGGAGGGGGGTGGTGCAGTGGGTTAAGCGCATGGCGTAAGGATCCCGGTTCCCCACCTGCAGGGGAGTCGCTTCACAGGCGGTGGAGCAGGTCTGCAGATGTCTATCTTTCTCTCCCCCTCTCTGTCTTCCCCTCCTCTCTCCATTTCTCTCTGTCCTATCCAACAACAAACATCAATGGCAATAATAATAACCATAACGAGGCTACAACAACAAGGGCAACAAAAAGGGGGAAAAACGGCCTCCAGGAGCGGTGGATTCATGGTGCAGGCACCGAGCCCAGCAATAACCCTGGAGGAAAAAAAAAAAAAAGAGTACAGGTTCTGGGGGTCAGGCGGTAGCAACAGTGGGTTAAGCACACATGGCGCAAAGTGCAAGGACCAGCATAAGGATTCTGGTTCGAGCCCCTGGCTCCCCACCTCAGAGGGGTCACTTCTCAAGTGGTAAAGCAGGTCTGCAGATGTTTGTCTTTCTCTCCCCTTCTCTGTCTCCCCTCCTCTCTCGATTTCTCTCTGTCCTATCCAACAACAATAACAACAATACTAATAACAACAATGATAAACAACAAGGGTAGCGAAAGGGAAAAATAAATAAAATTAAAAGAAAAAAAAAGAGTGCAGGTTCTGGGACCAGGCATTGGTACACCCTGTAGAGCTCATATGTCAGCATGTGTAAGGATCCATAAGACCTGGGTTCAAGCCATCAGTCCCTGTTGCTTTCTTCTCTCTATTCTCCCCTTCCCTCCAATTTCTCTTTGTCTCTATGGGGAAAAAAAAGAAAAGACAGCTAGTGTGGTAGATTCATGTGGCCACTGAGCCCCAGCTGTAACTCTGGTAGCAAAAATGAAATAAAATAAAATAATTAGGGGAGGTGGGCGATAAGTGCTGTGGGTTAAGTTCAGGTGGTGCAAAGCGCAAGGACTAGTGTAAGGATCATGGTTTGAGCGCCCCCGCCACCCCACCTGCAGGAGAGTCACCTCACAAGCGGTGAAGCAGGTCTGCAGGTGTCTGCCTTTCTCTCCCCCCTCTCTGTCTTCCCTTCCTCTCTTGATTTCTCTCTGTCCTATCCAACAACGACGACAACAATAATAACTACAACAATAAAACAAGGGCAACAAAAGAGAATAAATAAATAAATATTTAAAATAAAGAAAATAATTTTTAAAAAAAGGGTAGAGACTTTTCGCTTGGGAGATGATTCAGGGGATAAAGCTTTGAACCTTCAATCATGAGGTCCCAAGTTTTTTTTTTTTTAAATAATTTATTTCTTTATTGGGGAATTAATGCTTTACATTCAACAGTAAATACAATAGTTTGTACATGCATAACATTCCCCAGATTCCCATTTAACAATACAACCCCCACTATTTCATTCATCATTTTTCAAGGACCTGTATTCTCCCCACCCACCCACCCACCCCAGAGTCTTTTACTTTGGTGTAATACTCCAATTCCATTTCAGGTTCGACTTGTGTTTTCTTTTCTAATCTTGTTTTTCAACTTCGGCCTGAGAGTGAGATCATCCCATATTCATCCTTCTGTTTCTGACTTATTTCACTCAACATGATTTTTTCAAGGTCCATCCAAGATCGGCTGAAAACGGTGAAGTCACCATTTTTTACAGCTGAGTAGTATTCCATTGTGTATATATACCACAACTTGCTCAGCCACTCATCTGTTGTTGGACACCTGGGTTGCTTCCAGGTTTTGGCTATTACAAATTGTGCTGCCAAGAACATATGTGTACACAGATCTTTTTGGATGGATGTGTTGGGTTCCTTAGAATCTATCCCCAAGAGGGGAATTGCAGGGTCATAGGGTAAGTCCATTTCTAGCCTTCTGAGAGTTCTCCAGACTGTTCTCCACAGAGGTTGGACCAATTGACATTCCCACCAGCAGTGCAGGAGGGTTCCTTTGACCCCACACCCTCTCCAGCATTTGCTGCTGTTACCTTTCCTGATGTATGACATTCTCACAGGAGTGAAGTGATATCTCATTGTTGTCTTGATTTGCATTTCTCTGACAATCAGAGACTTGGAGCATTTTTTCATGTGTTTCTCGGCCTTTTGGATCTCTTCTGTGGTGAATATTCTGTCCAAGTCCTCCCCCCATTTTTGGATGGGGTTATTTGTTGTCTTGTTGTTGAGTCTGGCAAGCTCTTTATATATATTGGTTATTAAACTCTTACCTGATGTATGGCATGTAAAGATCTTCTCTCATTCTGTGAGGGGTCTCTTGGTTTGGGTAGTGGTTTCTTTTGCTGTGAAGAAGCTTTTTAATTTGATGTAGTCCCATAGGTTTATACTTACCTTAGTCTTCCTTGTAATTGGATTCGTTTCATTGAAAATGTGTTTAAAATTTATGCGGAAAAGAGTTCTGCCAATATTTTCCTCTAAGTATCTGATAGTTTCTGGTCTAACATTCAAGTCCTTGATCCACTTGGAATTTACTTTTGTATTTGGTGAAATACAGTGGTTCAGTTTCATTCTTCTGCATGTTTCAACCCATTGTTTCCAACACCGTATCTAGGAAATCATTCATTTCTTCCAGGTTCTCTAGCTTGGTGGCATGTAGTTGTTCATAGAAGCCTCGCATGATATGTTGAATTTCTGCAGTGTCTGTTGTGATATCTCCTCTTTCATTTACTATCCGATTTATTTGGGTCTTCTCCCTTTTTTGTTTTGTGAGTCTGGCTAAAGGTTTGTCGATTTTGTTTACTCTTTCGAAGAACCAACATTTACTTTCATTGATCTTTTGTATGGTTTTCCTATTCTCAATGTTATTTATTTCTGCCCTAACTTTAGTGATTTCTGTCCTTCTGGTTGCTTTAGGATTCCTTTGTTGTTGTTCTTCTAGGTCTTTAAGATGTGCAATCAGGCTGTTTGTTTGTGCCTTTTCTTGTTTCCTAATGTGTGCTTGTATAGCTATGAACTTCCCTCTTAGGACTGCTTTAGCTGTGTCCCAAATATTTTGATAGCTTGTGTCTTCATTTTCATTGAACTCTCGAAACATTTTGATTTCTTCCTTGATTTCCTCTTTGACCCAGAAGTTGTTAAGAAGTGTACTGTTGAGCTTCCACATTTTGGCACTGTTACTAATCTTTTGTTGATTGTTAAGTGTTAGTTTAATTCCACTGTGGTCTGAGAAGATGCTTGGGATGATTTCAATGCTCTTGAATTGGCTGATGCTTAGGGAGTCGGGCTGTAGCGCAGCGGATTAAGCGCAGGTGGCGCAAAGCACAAGGACCGGCATAAGGATCCCGGTTCGAACCCCGGCTCCCCACCTGCAGGGGAGTCACTTCATAAGCGGTGAAGCAGGTCTGCAGGTGTCTATCTTTCTCTCCTCCTCTGTCTTCCCCTCCTCTCTCCATTTCTCTCTGTCCTGTCCAACAATAACAACAACAATAATAACTACAACAATAAAACAACAAGGGCAACAAAAGGGAATAAATAAATAAAATAAAAAAAAAAAAAAAAAAAAGAATTGGCTGATGCTGTCTTTGTGGCCTAACATATGGTCTATCCTTGAGAATGATCCATGTGGATTTGAGTAAAATGTGTATTCCAGTTTCTTGGGATGAATGACTCTGAAAATGTCCAATAGTTCTAGTTTATCTATCTCTTCATTTAGCTCCCTTATGTCTTTACTGATTTTCTTCCTGGATGATCTGTCAAGTTGAGATAGTGGGGTGTTGAAGTCCCCTACTATGATTGTGTTACTGTTAATATATTGCTGTAGCTCTTTCAGTAGAAGTTGGATGTATTTAGATGGCTTCTCATTGGGTGCATAGATGTTAATAATTGTTAAGTCCTCTTGATTGACTGATCCTCTGAGCATTAAGTAGTATCCATTCCTATCTTTTTTAATCTTATCTATTTTAAAGTCTATCGTGTCAGATATGAGAATAGCTGTTCCTGCCCTTTTTTGTGGGCCATTGGCTTGTATGATAGTTTTCCATCCTTTCACTTTAAGTCTGTGTTTGTCTTGTTGAGTTAGGTGAGTTTCCTGTAGACAACATATTGTTGGGTTGTGTTTTCTGATCCATCTTCCTACTCTGTGTCTTTTAATAGGTGAATTCAGGCCATTGACATTTATTGATATCAAAGATTGAAGATATTTTAACGCCATTCTTGTAGAGTTTTAGAGTGTTTTGATATATGTCCTATTTGTGGTGGTCTGGTTGTTTATAGGAGACCTTTCAGAACTTCTTTCAGGGCAGGCTTGGTGATGGTTGCTTCCTTCAACTGTTGCTTGTCTGAGAAGGTTTTGATGCTTCCATCTAGTCTGAATGACAGTCTAGCAGGATATAGTATTCTCGGCTGAAAGCCTTTCTCATTGAGCACTCGATAGATATCTTGCCATTCTCTTCTGGCCTGTAGTGTTTGTATGGAAAAGTCTGCTGCTAATCTTATGGGTTTTCCTTTGTAGGTGACTCTTTGTTTTTCTCTTGCAGCCTTGAGGATCCTTTCTTTATCCTTATTCCTTTCCATTCTAAGTATGACATGTCTTGGTGTCTTTAGGTCTGGGTTAATTCTGTTTGGGACCCTCTGGGCTTCTTGAATCTTTATGTCTTTGGTGTTGTCTAGACTAGATAAATTTTCAGCTATTATGGCCTGGAGAATGCTTTCTTCCTCCCCTTCTCTTTCTTCCTCTGGTAAGCCAATAATGCGTATGTTGTTTCTTTTGAAGTCATCCCATAGGACTCTGTTGTTGTTTTCAGCATCTCTTAATCTCTTTTTGAGATCGCTTACTTCTTTTTTAGTTGTCTCTAATTCGTCCTCAATCTTGCTAATTCTGTTTTCAGCCTCATAGATTCTATTCTCTCTGCCCTGCATTTCTGATTACAATTTTTTCAAATTCTTTACTCACTCCTATTATTATTTCCTTAGCTAATGTTTGGATGTTGAACTCATTGTTTTGTGCTTCACCCTCTGGAGGACTTTTAGCTGGACTCTTGTCCTGGTTCGAGTCTCCAATATTTTTTCTTGTTGTTTTAACCATTTTATATAAGTTAACAGTTGTTTCAATCCCTGAGTTGGAGCTCAGTGGTGTAAAAGCCTCTTTTTTTCTTCTTCCCTGTAGGCTATGGGAGCCTGAGGGCTTTTAAACTATCAATAGGCTTCTTAGCTTAATCACTGACTCCTGACCAAGAGATAAAGCAGGGTGTGGCAGAGATAATCTAGTGGTTATGCAAAGAGACTTTCACAGCCCCTCAGCTATGCCACCGAGGTATGGGTCTTCTCCTGAGTTTCCCGGTTAGATCTCTGTCCCCTGGTGTCCCTCCCTGTTGCTGCTCCAGATTCTGAGGGTAGTAGCAATGGAGACTCAGAGTTGCACTTAGTGAGTCTCTGGGGAGTCCTCTCCTCCCTTCAGCTGTCCCCTTGTTGTGGAGCAGACTGGAGGTGGTGTCTCCACTGATAAACTGTTGAACTGTTAGCAGTCACTTAATCTCTCCTTAGGCCCCTCTCTCCTCTCTGTCACCAGCCACGCGTGTTTGTACTCACGGGTGATTTACTGGGTTCCTGTGGTCATTCTAGTCCTGTCTTGTTTCGGTCCGGGTGATCTCCTTTGGTATTCCTAGTTGATCCGGGAGAGGAGAGGAGAGGAGAGAAAGCGATCTGCTGCTCGTAGCTCTGCCTCCAGAAGTCGAATAGGTCCCAAGTTTAATCCAAAAACATTGCATGTGCCAGAATGGTGATGCTTCGGTTCTTTTTCTTTCAGTCCTCTCTCTTATTAATTAATAAATAAAAATCAGTTTGAAAAAAAAAAAGGTTCTGGGGGCCAAGAGATAGTTCACCTGGTAAAGCCTGTACTTTATCATGTAGGAGACCTTCGGTTCATGTCCCAGGAACACAAAGGACCATCACAGCACTGGGGGAGATTCTGTGATAGTGTAATAGTGTTGTGGTGTCTTTCCCTACATCTCTGCTAGTCTCTTTCTCTCTCTGTATCTGAAATAAAAAGAATGAGAAAAAGATGCCCTAGGAGTAGTGAACTATATAGTGTTAGATATAGGATATTTAGTTTACTAGCTTTTAAATTGATAGATGTGCATACATGAGATCTTGGTGCCACATTATAAAACAACAAACAAACCCCAAAACCAAATAGTTTTGGGGGGTGGTGCAGCATGAGGTCCCAAGTTTGATCTATGGAATCCTGTGTGCCAAAGTGATGTTATAACTCTCTCTATCCTTTCTATTATTAGCAATTTTAAACCTCCCTTCCTCTATCCTCTCTTTCTTGGATAAAGACAGAGAGAAGGGGAGATAGAGAGGGAGCGAGAAACCTAAAGCTCTGCTTCACTGCTCACGAAGCTTCCCCCTTGCAGGTGTTGACCTGTGGCTTAAACCTAGGTTCTTACTCACTATAACATGTGTGCTCTACTGGGTGCACCACTGTCCAGTACAAATAAATCATTAAAAATATATAAAAAAGGAGGGGGGTCGGGTGGTAGCGCAGTGTTAAGCACACATGGCACAAAGCGCAAGGACCAGCATAAGTATCCCAGTTCGAGCCCCCAGCTCCCCACCTGCAGGAGGTTTACTTCACAGGCAGTGAAAGCAGGTCTGAAGGTGTTTATCTTTCTCTCCCCCTCTTTGTCTTCCCTTCTTCTCTCTATTTCTTTCTGTCCTATCCAACAGCGATGACATCAATAACAACAACAATAATAACTATATCAATAAAACAACAAGGGCAACAAAAGGTGGGAAAAGCAAATTAAAAAAAATTGGACTAGTTAACTCTTTTTCTTTATAAATTTCAATACAGGTTGCTGTTTTATATCATCACGTAGGGTCTGGTGGATTGTAGTTGCAACAGCAAATAAAATGCTTATCCAATAGAGATAATAGAGTTTTAAGAACTGGCTTTTGATCTATCTGGTACAAATATATGCCATTGTGTATCTTCATGGCTAATTAAATAGAGGACGCCAGTTTAATGTTAGATTACTTTTGGTTTGAATGGAAACTGCAACTCATTTCCTAGTCGGATGGCAAATTCAGCAGCATTGCTTTCATTTTTAATTAGCCAGTCATCCTGAAAGGTGTCTGTACTTGCTATGTTGGTTCCTAGAAAAATAACAGCTGAGCAGACCTGTCATGCAGATTTGCTATGTGGTTGGTCTTGATACACAGCTAATGCAGTTGTCAATATTCCCATTCTGGAAAATGGCCACCATTCTGGGCTACATTTACCCATGGTGAATCCTTGTTTTAGTTTGAATTAGGGACTTTTTATGATCATAGAAAGAAAACTGGGTCTGAGAGATGAGTCATCTGGTATAGCACACACTTTAGCATGTTGGAGGACCCAACCACTGCATAATAGCACTATGCAAAAGGGGAAGCTTCACAAGCAGTTGAGAGGTGCTGTGGGGTCTCACCTGCTGTATAAAAAAAGAGTCTTGAAGTGGTGGAATTTTGCAGGGTTGAAGCCCCCTAAGAAAATCCTAGAGACATGAAAAGATTGGCATGTTCACTATATTAGCCTTTAAAAATAATTTGGGGAAAACAAATACAATTAGGATATTATTTGCATTTTTCTATTCTATATCTAGGAAGTAAAAGTCTATTAAATTTTCAGAAATATTTTTTAATCATTTTGTGGAACTTTATTACTGAGATGAGTCTATATTTGAATGGCTGTTTAAAATTTTTAGTTGCTAGCTGACAGCTTGTCGTATCTTCTTGATAAAATTATCAGTGTGTTATAGGTTTTCATTTAATCTTCACTATTGTGAAGTTTTATCTACTTTATTCCTATAAAATGAAAAAAAAGTACTAAACATTAGCACTACCAATAACCAGAGATGAGCAGACTACTCTTATTTAAAAAAAAAAAAAAAAAAAAAGGAATGGAAGGGCCGGGGAGATAGCAAAGGTCCCGGACAGGTTCAATCCTCAGAGCTGAGTTGTGGGGAAAAAAAAAAACAAAAAGATTATAGCCAAAAAGAATGGAATAAAAGGAATGATTGGGACTGTCACATCATTTCTGTAAGTTTGGGATTTATTTATTTATTTATTTATTTATTACCAGAGCACTGCTGACTTATGGTGGTGTGGGGGATTGAACCTTGGCCTTAGAGCCTTAGGCATGCAAACCTTTTTTTGCTAACCAGTATGCTACCTCCCTCACTCTGGTGTTAACTCTTTAGACAACCTGTTTAAGCCAGTGGTGGTTTTTATTCCTTCAGATGTGATTAAGTGGGGCTGGGAAGATGGCTCCTCATGCTTGAGACCCCTAAACTTTTTATCAGCTGAACAACCTCCTGGGCCCTATTTTCTATGGAATTTAGTTGTGTTTTATGTCATTCTATTCAGGTGTGAGACATATCTAAATATGAATTGTATTTGAATCTTGAGTCTTCACTAGTTGTTTGAGGGTAGGCGATGCTTTTAATCTCTCATTGTCTTGATTTTATTTTAATTGAAGGTGATACTGCACTAGAGGAAACTTCAGTGCTATGGTGTCTTTCCCATTTCTTTGTCTCTCTTGATCTGAAAAATTTAGCTTGAAAGTGGTAAACACACACACAGCAACAAACAAAAAACAAACAAATAAAAAAACCCCAAGACAATTGGAATAATGGACCAGAGAGGCATGACCCAGGTTTGAGAGAAGAGGTATGGCAACAGAAAAAAACCAGATCATCACTCTTGCACATGTAATGTCAAGGATCAAAGGATCAAATTGGGACTTGTTGCTTTTAAATCCAGTCTTCTAGCCATTGAATTCCAAGTTTTTACAAGCTTAACCTTACTCTTATTATTTAATAATAGTAATAATAATAAACCTTTGTTTATTACTGAGAGAGGAGGAAAGAGAATGAGTATTAGAGTATTAGTCTTAGATATTGAACTTGAGACTTTATGCTTGAGAGTCTAACACTGAATTCACTGTAAAACCTCTCAGGCTTCAATTTACTCATTTTATTTTATTTTATTTTATTTTATTTTATTTTATTTTATTTTATTTTATTTTATTTCAGGGACTGGGTGGTGGCTTACCAGGTTTGGGTGCATATATTACCATGTGCAAGGACCTGGTTTTGAGCCCCTATTCTTCATGTGTATGGTGGTCACTTCATAAGCAGTGAAGTAGTACTGCAATTGTCTGTCTTTCTCTCTGCCTCCCCCCTCACTTTTCTGTCGTATCAAAACAAAATAGTAAGAAAAAACAATGCGTCCAAGTTCAGTGCCTTACTCACTGTGCCACCTCTCAGGCTCCAACTTACTCCTATTTAATTGACAAAGTATAGTCTTTTGAATTAAGTAGTCTCCTTAGAATGAAACTTGCATTTAGTATAAATCATATCTTCTTAGTAAATGTGAAAATAATCATAATCGTTTCTATTCCCAAAGCAATGTATACTTTAAGTGGCAGTAGTAACATCAAAGGATTATATGTCTTTTAAGACCAACAGAAGTAATCTAGAGGTTGAAAATACCCTAAAATTTTATACATTTCAAAGAATGTATTTTTTTTATTGTAAAGTTAGTAATTTTACATCTAAAAAGCAGAGTGTGGTTTCAAAATGTTTTTATGCACCTTGCTTTTTACAGCAAATTATTATCAGGTTAAATTAAAAGCCTTTTTTAGATATGTTGGTTTTATCTTAAAATATGGCCATTTAGTACGCTTGCCACTGGAGCAGAAGGCATGGTTTGGAAGTATTCCTGTGCTCAATTCTTCTCCAAAATATATTAATAAAAGTTCTTATTACAATGAGGAGACTATACCTTTTTCCACTCAGCTGAACTGTTAGTAATTAGTGTTATTTTTAACATCTACTGGGGGCTCTACCACTAAATGTTAATATTTGTCATGAGTGTTTTCATATTTTATATTTGTGTTTTGAAGAGTTAGGTAATCCAAAAATTCTCCAAATGCTTTTGAGTTTCTCACTTAAGATATAAATATACATTAGATGAAAACCTACAGTAAAACTGTTGTAAAATAAGGTTTGAGAACCTTAAGATTTGGCTTACCCACTGGGATGCTAAATATTTATGTGCCACACTGTTTTTAGTTTTTTTTTTTGGACCAAGTATATTGTATAACGGTTGCATTGGCAGTAAAAATTTTAAACCAGAGCACTACTCAGCTCTGGTTTATAGGAGCGTCAGACATTAGAATCTTTTTGAGCAACTACCTTGCTATCTTCCCAGCCTTTGACTTATGGTGGTACTGGGATTGAACCTGAGACCTTTGGTGCCTTACAGATGAAATCATTTTGCATAACCATTATGTATCTCCCCTGTTCAGTAGACTTTTTGTTTGTTGTCAACTGGGGCTTCACCACTCCAGGCTCTTTTTTAGATACAGGGGAGAGAGAGAGAGAGAAACTGAGACTGAAGTTGCCTCCAATGTTGTGTGAGCTGGACTTGAACCTGGGCTGCATGCATGGCAAAGCAGGCATACTAACCAGGTAAGCTATTTTGCTGGCCCAGAAATAGATTTTTAAAAAAGCTGTAGTATTTTTTTAATTTTAAGAAAAAATTAGATATTGAAATGTTGGGCTATGGAGATAGCATAATGGTTATGTAAAATGACTTTTGATGCTTGAAGCTCTGAGGCCCTAGATTGAACCTGCAGCACCACCATAAACCAGAGCTGATCAGTGCTCTTGCTTTGATATTTCTTTTATCTCTCTCATTAAAATGAAATATTAAAAAAATCCTATAATACTACCCAGAATTAACAAACATTCGTAAAAAATTAGCAAATGTGTCATCTTGTATTGTTTGCTATAAATTTAAATTTTTAAAAGATTTTTATTTATTTATTAATGAGAGAGATAGAGAACCAGACATCATTGTGGTACATGTGTTGCCAGTGATTGAACTCAGGACCTCGTGCTTAAAAGGCCAACACTTGGGAGTCGGGCTGTAGCGCAGCGGGTTAAGTACAGGTGGCGCAAAGCACAAGGACCAGCATAAGGATCCCTGCTCGAACCCCGGCTCCCCACCTGCAGGGGAGTCGCTTCACAGGCGGTGAAGCAGGTCTGCAGGTGTCTATCTTTCTCTCCTCCTCTCTGTCTTCCCCTCCTCTCTCCATTTCTCTCTGTCCTATCCAACAACGACGACAACAATAATAGCTACAACAATAAAAAACAACAAGGGCAACAAAAGGGAATAAATTAAAAAAAAAAAAAAAAAGGGCCAACACTTGGGAGTCGAGCGGTAGCGCAGCGGGCTAAGCGCAGGTGGCGCAAAGCACAAGGACCGGCATAAGGATCCCTGTTCGAACCCGGGCTCCCCACCTGCAGGGGAGTCGCTTCACAGGCGGTGAAGCAGGTCTGCAGGTGTCTTTCTCTCCTCCTCTCTGCCTTCCCCTCCCTCTCTCCATTTCTCTCTGTCCTATCCAACAACGACAACAACAATAATAACTACAACAATAAAACAACAAGGGCAACAAAAGGGAATAAATAAATAAAATAAATATTAAAAGGCCAACACTTATCTTCTGTGCCACCTCCTAGACCACAGATTTTTTTAAATTTTTTAATTTTTTATTTAAGAAAGGAGACATTAACAAAACTGCAGGATAGGAGGGTTACAACTCCACATAATCCCTGCCACCCAATCTCTATTTCCCATCCCCTCCCCAATAGCTTCCCCACTCTCTATCTCTCTGGGAGCATGGACCCAGGGTCATTGTGGGTTGCAGAAGGTGGAAGGTCTGGCTTCTGTAATTGCTTCCCCGCTGAACATGGGCGTTGACTGGTCGGTCCATACTCCCAGTCTGCCTCTCTCTCTCCCTAGTAGGATGGGTCTCTGGGGAAGCTGAGCTCCAGGACACATTGGTGGGGTCTTCAGTCCAGGGAAGCCTGGTCGGCATCCTGATGGCATCTGGAACCTGGTGGCTGAAAAGAGAGTTAACATACAAAGGGGGAGGGTAGACATGCGGCTTCCTGGGCCGGCAGGGGGTGGGTGGGATGGGACACGGTCTTTTGGTGGTGGGAATGGTGTTTATGTACACTCCTAGTAAAGTGTAGTAACATAAATCACTGGTTAATTAATATGAGAGGGGAAAATTGATTGTATGTCTCGAAGTTTTTAAAACACAGACTGAGTCATTTTAATATATAGGCTGTGTCTTTGATATGCAGACTCTCTCAAAAGCATAGACCAAGTATCTTCCTTTCTGTCCAGGTATCTACAACTATGAATTTAATACCTCTTTTAATTTTTAATACATATGTGTATTTATTATTGGATAGAGACAGAGAAATTGAGAGGGAAGGGAAAGAAAGAAAGGGAGAGACCTGCAGGTGGGGGGCCAGGGGCTTGAACCTGGGTCCTTGTTCACTGTAAATGTGCGCGCTTAGCCAGGTGCACTACTGCCTGCCCCCATGTCTTTTAATTTTTATTTGATAGAGACAGATGAGTTGAGAGGGAAGGAGGAGATAGAGAGAGACCTGCAGCACTGTTTCACCACTTATGAAGCTTCCCACCTCCAGGTGGGAGCTAGGAGCTTATACCTGGGTCCTTGTGCATGGTTGTGCACTGCCGAGCCTCTGCACTTCATCTTTTTCTTTTCTTCTCTTTCTCCTTCTTCTCTTCCTCCTTCTTCCTCTCTCTCTCTCTCCCTCTCCTTCTCTCTCTTTTTGATAGGACAGAGAGAAATTGAAGAGGGCGGGTGGGTAGAGACGGAGAAAGATAAGACACCTGCAGACCTGCTTTACTGCTAGAGAAGCATCCTCCCTGCAGGTTGGGGATGGGAGCTTGAACCTGGGTCTTTGTGCATGTTAGCCCGTGCACTTAACTGGGCACACCACCACCTGGCCCCTACAGTTCTTCTTTTCTTAAAAAATTATTTTATTATCTTTATTTATTAATTAGATATAGTTAGCCAGAAATCAAGAAGGAAGGGGGTGATAGGGAGAGAGACAGAGAGACACCTACAACACTGCTTCACCACTCACAAAGCTTCCCCTCTCAGGTGGGGACTGGGGGCTTGAGCCTGGGTCCTTGTGCATTGTAACATGTGCACTCAACCAGGTGCACGACCACCTGGCCTCCAGTTCATGTTTTTTTTTTAAAGACAGTTCCTGTTCAAGTTCTTCATCTGCTCATGAAAGTTTGGCAACCCAGGAGCTGGCACAGTGGATGAAACATTGGTCTCTCAGTCATGAAGTCCTGAGTTCAGTTACTGGCATTGCAACAGTGATGCTCTGATGCTTTCTTTTTCTCATTCATTAATTTAGAAGTAAAATCTTTTAATTAATTAAGTAAATTCTACCAGGGTACTGATTTGCTGTATGACTTATATTCCCTATATATTTCTACTGCTGTGAGGGAAAGTGTCAATACTGGCTCATCTTTGTATCTCTCCCAAATACCTAGTTCAATGATAACACATAACTTTAGGATGAAGCATTTATCTGTAAAATCATTGTCAACTCTAGGATCACTAACATGTGAAATCTGAAACACACTTTTGAAACAAGGGTAAATCTATAGTGAGATAAAAGATAATACTCGGGGTTGGGCGGTAGCACAGCAAGTTAAGCGTACATGGTGCAAAGCACAAGGACTGACTCAGGGATCCCTGTTCGAGCCCCCGGCTCCCCACCTGACGGGGGGTGGGGGGTCCGCTTCCCAAGTGGTGAAGCAGGTCTGTAGGTGCTTATCTTTCTCTCTCCCTTTCTGTATTCCCCTCCTCTCTCCATTTCTCTCTGTACTATCCAACCCAACAATGACATCAATAACAACAACAATAATAACTACAACAAAGATAAAACAACAAGAGCAATAAAAGGGAAAAAAATGGCCTCCAGGAGCAGTGGATTCATGGTGAAGGCCCTGAGCCCCAGCAATAACTCTGGAGGCAAAAAACAAAACAAAACAAAAAGATAATACTATACGTAGTAATAATTGGACTTGGGAATATGACTTACTAATTTAATCTTTAGTTTATCAGAATTTCTTTTTAATTTCTTTATTTGGGGATTAATAGTTTATAGTCAACAGTAAAATATAATAGTCTGTACATGAGTAGCAATTCTTAGTTTTCCACATAACAATTCAGCTCCCACTAGGTCCTCCTCAATATTATTTGATTTTTTCTTAATCAGCACACTGCTTAGCTCTGGCTTATAGTAGTGCTATGGACTGAACCTAGGACTTTGGAGCTTCAGGTATGAGAGCTTCTTTGCATAACTATTATGCTATCTACCCTTGCCCAGTTCATCAGAATTTCTATTAGGCCTTAGTGAACATGCCTGGAGATCTCAGCTCATACACTAAACAGATAAGAAAGTGGCTGTTAAAAACCACTTGAAATCTTGGTGCTGAATACATTGCAAAACATTTGAGATGTCCGGTGATTAAATATAAAACTGGGTTTATTTTATTTTAGAGAGATGCAGAGAGAAAGGCTAGGGCACTGTTCAGCTCCCATTTATAGTGATGTTGGGTGTTGAAACTGGGACCTCAGAGCTTCAGGCATGAAAGTCTTTTGTATAACCATCATGCTGTCTCCCAAGTCCTCAGTCTTTTTTTTAATCACATTTTAACTGTGTTACATTGTAATGTTCCAGTTTAGTCCTTATGAACACACACACACACTTACTTTATTGGTAGTGATGGAGTTAGTGGTTTATAGTACAGTTGATCACAGTAAATAAATAAATAAATAAATAAGCCAGTGGACCTACATCAAGCTGAAAAGCTTCTGCACAGCAAAAGAAATTACCACCAAAAGAGAGACTCCTGGGCAGGCATAGATAGCATAATGGTTATGCAAAGAGCCTCTCATCCCCAAGGCTTCAAAGTCCCAAGCTCAATTTCCTGCACTAACTTAAGCCTGAGCTGAGCAGTGCTCTGGTAAAACAAAACAAAACAAACAAATAAAAAAAGCTCCTTATGAATGGAAGGAGATTTTTACATTTTTTACATGCCATACATCAAATAAAGGGTTAATAGTCAAAATGCATAAACAACTCACCAAACTCAGCCATAAAAACAAACAAACAAACAATCTTACTGGGGATAGGGAAAGGACATGGGCAGAATCTTAACCAAAGAAGAGATCCAAAGGGCCAACAGACATATGAAAAAATGCCACTGATTGCCAGACAAATGCAAATAAAGACAACAGTGAGATACCACTTTATACCTGTGAGAGTGGCATACATTAGAAAAATCAGAAACACCAACTAAATGTTGGAGAGACTGGTGGGGGGGAAGCAACTCTCCCATACTACTGGTAGGAGTGTAAATTGGTCCAATCCCTGTGGGAAATAGTCAGAATACTGGAATTAGACCTAATTTATGACCCAGCAATTTCTCTCCTGGGGGTATGTCCAAAGGAAACAAAGGCACCTATCTGAAGAGACCTATGCACACTTACGTTATATTCAGTTTTTAGTATCTTGTATTTTAATTTTCCAAAATTGTCTTTTTTTTTTTTTTTACCACCGACCAAATTTGCATTGTCTGACCTTCCTCTTCCTTGTAGTCTTGATCTTCTCTTCTCCCTCATGTAACTAGTTTAACTATTTACTGCTCTCATAGGAAAAAGCACTGAACTAAGTGGTAATGAAGTAGAACAAGCCTGAGCTTTGATTCTGGATAGATCTTGGTTCCAATTTTAGTTCTATGCAGTATACCCATAAGCAAATTATTTACCCTCCTGAACCTACATTTCTTTTTTATAAAGTAGGAGTCATGCTTGCCTTGCATGGTATGATTTAAGGATTAAACAAATGCTTATACAATTTCTAGTGTTTTTTTTAAAATTTTATTAAAAACTCATTTATTTTTGGGGCTGGCAGGTGACTCTCCTGGTAAAGTGTATGAAAGTGTGTGTGCATATACTTGGGTTTGATTGAGCTCCAGGTAATTACATAGGAGCAACTGCAGAGAGGAGTCTTCATGGGGGTGGAACAGTGCTTTGGTGTCTTCTCTGTCTCTATTTCTCTGTCTCTCATTCTAGGGGGACCAAAAAGGTTGTTGGGAGCAGTACAGTCCTATAGACATAGAGCCCAGTGATAATCTGGGTTGCAAAACAAACAATCAGACTTTCTTTTAGGCCAATAAAATAGCTTACTTGGATAGTGTGCTGCTTTGCCACTTGTGTAACCCCAGTTGGGTCTTAGTCCCTGCAACATTAAAGGAAGTGTTAATGCTGTTTTTATTTTTATTTTATTTTTTTACCAGAGCACTTCTCAGCTCTGGTTTATGGTGGTGCCAAAGATTGAAACTGGAACTTGGGAGCCTCAAGCCTGAGAAGCTCTTTGCATAACCATTATGCTATCTCCCCCATCCTTTCTTTTCCTTTCTTGTGGTTTCTTTCCCTTTCTTGCTGCCTCTATC
Organism: Erinaceus europaeus; assembly: GCF_950295315.1. Lineage (NCBI taxonomy): Eukaryota > Metazoa > Chordata > Mammalia > Eulipotyphla > Erinaceidae > Erinaceus > Erinaceus europaeus. Next base: position 60,669,377 of record NC_080174.1, read on the forward strand.
TCTCTGACTCTGTCTGAAAAAGTCAGCCTGGAACAAACAAACAAACAAAACGTATTAGGTAGACCAAGAAAGAAACATAAGTGACTTTGGGATTAGAATTGGGAAGCTCAGGCACTAGAGTCCTACACTGGACCAGCTGAGCTATCTCCCATTCTGGTATGTGTCTTATTTATTATTATTATTTTTTGTAAAATATTTATTTATTTATTCCCATTTGTTGCCCTTGTTGTTTTATTGTTGTCGTCGTTGTTGGATAGGACAGAGAGAAATGGAGAGAGGAGGGGAAGGCAGAGGGGGGAGAGATAGACACCTGCAGACCTGCTTCACCGCCTGTGAAGCAACTCCCCTGCAGGTGGGGAGCCGGGGGAGCTCAAACTGGAATCCTTATGTCGGTCCATTTGCTTTGCGCCACCTGTGCTTAACCTGTTGCGCTACCACCTGACTCCCTGTGTCTTATTTATTTTTTTTTAAGAAAGGAGACATTAATAAAACTGTAGGATAGGAGGGGTACAACTCCACACAATTCCCACCACCCAGTCTCCATATCCCATACCCTCCCCCGATAGCTTTCCCATTCTCTATCCCTCTGGGAATATGGACCTAGGGTCATTGTGGGTTGCAGAAGGTGGAAGGTCTGGCTTCTGTAATTGCTTCCCTGCTGAACGTGGGTGTTGACTGGTCGATCCATACTCCCAGTCTGCCTTTCTCTCTCTCTCCCTAGTAGGGTGGGTCTCTGGGGAAGCGGAGTTCCAGGACACATTGGTGGGAGTCTTCAATCCAGGGGAAGTCTGGTCGGCATCCTGCTGGCATCCGGAACCTGGTGGCTGAAAAGAGAGTTAACATACAATGCCAAACAAATTGTTGAACGTCTTATTTTTTAAAAAAGCTTTCATATCCTTCTCCTCACTGAGGATCTTCAACTCATTAAAAAAAATTTGTTTATTTATTCCCTTTTGTTGCCCTTTTTATTGTTGTAGTTATTATTATTATTGTTGCTGATGTCAGCATTGTTGGCTAGGACAGAGAGAAATGGAGGAGGGGAAGACAGAGGGGGAGAGAAAGAGAGACACCTGCAGACCTGCTTCACCGCTTGTGAAGTGACTCCTGCAGGTGGGGAGCCGGGGAGCTGGAACCGGAATCCTTATGTCTGCGCTTTGTGCCACCTGCACTTAACCTGCTGCGCTACTGCCCGACTCCCCGTTTTTTTTTTTTTTTTTTTAACCAGATTACTGCTTGGCTCTGGTTTATGGTGGTGTAGAGAATTGAACCTGGGTCGTCTAAGCCTCAGGAGTGAGAGTCTCTTTGCATAACCATTATGCTAGCTCCTCGGTCCTATGGTCAACTTTTGAGTTTACATGATTTCCCTTTAGAAAGTAGTCAAAGGGGCCGGGCGGTGGCGCACCTGGTTGAGCGCACATATTACAATGTACAAGGACCTGGGTTCTAGCTCCTGGTCTCCACCTACAGGGGAAAAGCTTTGCAAGTGGAGAAGCAGGGCTGCAGGGGTCTCTGTCTCTCTCCTTCTCTATCACCCCCTTCTCTCTTGATTTCTAGCTGTCCCTATCCAATAAATAAAGATTAAAAAAATTTTAAAAAAGAATTGTTTACAAAAATAAGAAAAGAAAGTCATCAAGCTGAAGCTGAACTATCTTTCATGTGGTGGCCAGGGGCTTAAACTCAGGTTCCTGAGCATGAGAAAGTGTGTGCTCTACTGGGTTAGTTGTCTCCCGGTACACTTGATTCTAATTCCAAATTGCTAGGAAAGAACTTTAATTGGTTTGTGTTAAACAAACGGCTACTGACTTCTGATTATGGTATCACTGAAGAGGCCTATAAAATTTAGATGGGAAAGGGTTCTGCCTGTATTTTCCTCTAAGTAAAGTTTCTGGTCTAACATCCAAGTCATTGATCCATTGGAGTTTACTTTTGTGTATGGTGAAATGTAGTGCTTCAGTTTCATTATTCTGCATATTTCAACCCACTTTTCCCAACATCATTTGTTAAAGAGACTTTCCTTTCTCCATTTAATAGTTTGGGTCTCCTTGTCAAAAGTTATATGTCCATAGGTGTGGGGGCTTATTTTTGGACTCGCAATTCTATTCCACTGCGTAGTGTGTCTGTTTTTGTTCTAGTACAAGGCAGTTTTGATTACAATAGCCCTATAATATAGTTTGAGATATGGGAGTATAATGCCTCCAGTTCTATTCTTTTTCTCAAGATTGTTTTGGAAATGCTAGGTATTTTCTGGTTCCAGATAAACATTTGTAGCTTTTGTTCTATTCTCTTTAAAAAAAAATTGGTGCGACCCTGATGGGGATAGTTGATATTTCTGTCTTTTCTAATGTAGGACCCTCTCAAGAAAGAAAGTTGGCCCCTTTGCATGTCTTTTGTGAAGACATTGTCTGTGTCTTTCCCTATTTTCAATGGGGTTGGGTTTTGTTTGCTAAGTTTGCTGGGTTCTTTATGTATTTTGGATTTAGTCCTTTATCTGATGTATGTTATATAAAGATCTCCCATTCTTTATAGAGAATGTAAGTAAGGAGGTCTTTCTGTTTGGGTGATGGTACCCTTTGTTGTGCAGAGCTTTTCAGTTTGATATAATCTCGTTGGTTTATTTTCTTTGCTGTTGGCTTGGTTCTTCAAAAACTTTTTTTTTCAAAAACATTTCTGAAGTATACATCATGAAATGTTATGCCAATGTTTTCTCCTATGTACCTGATAGTTTCTGGTGTAATGTCCATATTTTTGATCCATTTGGAGTTGACTTTTGTGCATAGTGATATATGGTAGTCCTGTTTCATCCTTCTGGGTTTTCCAACCCAATTTTTCCAACACCATTTCTCATTTCTTCATTTACTCTTTTGGGTTCCCTCTCAAAAATTAGTTTTTTGTAGGTATAGGGGTAAAAAAAAAAAAATCAGTCTTTGGATAGGGAGATAGCATAGTGACTATGCAAAAACATTGTCAAGGTCTCAGTTTCATTCTCTTAGCACTATTTCTACAAGCCAGAACTGAGCAGTGCTGTAGGAAACAAACAAACAAACAAAAACCAGTATTTAAAAAAATTTTTTTTTTATTAAAGTAAAAGCAAAAAGTGTTTTTTAGATCTGAAAATCAGGAACTAGAATGTTAAAGAAGCATTTTTTAAAGGAGAAAACATTTCATATTATAGTTCATTTTATAGTTCAAAAGATTTCATACTTTAACAGTTTTAATGGAATGTCTTTTTGATTTTTTTGTTTAGTGTCAAACAATAAGAAGAATTTATTCAACAAGAATTTATTATGTGTGGAGTTCCTTCTTAAAAGAAGAAAAAATTGATTGTTGAGACTATGGATCGGAGCAAACGGAATTCAATTGCAGGATTTCCTCCACGTGTGGAACGTCTTGAAGATTTCGAAGGAGGTGGTGGAGGAGATGGGAATCTGACCCAGATGGGAAGAGTTTGGCCATCTTCCTATCGAGCCCTTATAAGTGCCTTTTCCAGACTCACACGATTAGATGACTTCACATGTGAAAAAATAGGGTCTGGCTTCTTCTCTGAAGTGTTCAAGGTAAGCGATATCTCAGCTTTTCTCATATATCTTGTTGATGGTCAGGCTTCATTACAGAGTGATAATTGTGTTTAATTAGGCCAGAGGCTTTCCCTAACTAGGGTGCTGTGGTTCTCAAGTAGTTTCTTATTTTTTTAAAAATTTATTTCTTAGTTTTTTAAATTTATTTTTTGTTTTACTGAGCAAAAGTTATTTTACAAAATTTTTGTTGTTCAATGAGATACCACTTCACTCCTGTGAGAATGTCGTACATCAGAAAAGGTAACAGCAGCAAGTGCTGGAGAGGGTGTGGGGTCAAAGGAACCTTCCTACACTGCTGGTGGGAATGTCAATTGGTCCAACCTCTGAGGAGAACAGTCTGGAGAACTCTCAGAAGGCTAGAAATGGACCTACCCTATGACCCTGCAATTCCCCTCCTGGGGATAGATCCTAAGGAACCCAACACATCCATCCAAAAAGATCTGTGTACACATATGTTCTTGGCAGCACAATTTGTAATAGCCAAAACCTGGAAGCAACCCAGGTGTCCAACAACAGATGAGTGGCTGAGCAAGTTGTGGTATATTTACACAATGGAATACTACTCAGCTGTAAAAAATGGTGACTTCACTGTTTTCAGCCGATCTTGGATGAAAAAATCATATTGAGTGAAATAAGTCAGAAACAGAAGGATGAATATGGGATGATCTCACTCTCAGGCAGAAGTTGAAAAACAAGATCAGAAAAGAAAACACAAGTAGAACCTGAAATGGAATTGGCGTATCACACCAAAGTAAAAGACTCTGGGGTGGGTGGTTGGGGGGAGAATACAAGTCCAGGAAGGATTCAGAGGACCTAGTGGGGGTTGTATTGTTAAATGGGAAACTGGGGAATGTTATGCATGTACAAACTATTGTACTTACTGTTGAATGTAAAACATTAATTCCCCAATTAAAAAAAATAAAACAAAATTTTTGTTGTCACAGGCGGTATAGTCTCGTATCTCCTTCAAATAGGTTACATTGTGAGGTATTTTCTTTTAGTTATAAAAATAGTACATGACAGGGCCAATAAAATAGCTCACGTAGGTTTGTGCACTGCACCACAATGTTGCATAACTCTGTTTGAACCTAGTTGGTTAGCTAATTGTTTAAATAGTCTAAATGCATTTTTACTATACTTGATCTTAGCCAAAAGGCTGAGAACCAATCTAAATGCATTTTTTAAAATGGAATTTGTTTAAATATTTTAATTAATGATTTATAAGATAATAGGTGTGTAGTTCCACATTCCTCCCACCACCAAATTTTCCCTCAAGGGTAACTGCCATAGTTCTCCTAAGGTCTTAGAAATGGATTGGTTACTTTTTTTTTTTTTTTTCCAAGTTCACTAAATGCAGTTTTTAGTTGTCCTTTTTCACCATGGTAGATTTTAAATTTCATTTTTTATTATTGAATTCCTCAAAAAATATATTATTAATATACAAGAGAGACAGAGAGAGAAAGATTAGAGCACTGCTAAGCTCTGGTTTATGATGGTGCTGGGGACTGAACCTAGGACCTCGGATGCTCAAGCATGATATGAAAATCATTTTCAGAATCATTATGCTGTCTCCTAAGCCCTCTCATGTGAATGCCAGTTGAATAGATAGACTCAGGATAAAATAGAAAATAATTCAAATACATATGCTAATTTCGACTAGTGAAGAAAAGCTAAAAATAACATAAAATCAATGATATTAGAGAAAAGTAGGTGGCCATATGGCAAACCAATAAAGTTGAAGCTATATTTTAAGGGTATTATGCTTAGTGAAGTAAGTCAGAAGGAGGAACACAGACTCCATATCATTTCATTCATATGTGGTATATAGAGATACAAATAATCTACACTTCGTACCATGACAAATTCCAAATGAAAAATTCAACTACAAGAATTAAAATCATTAAAGTTCTAGGAGCTTAATATAGAAAAAGTTACTTTTTTGGAGCTAGTTTACTAACATAAGCCAGAGTTGAGTGGTGCTCTGGTTTAAAAAGAAAAGATAATTTGATAAGCCATTATATCACTAAAAAAAAAAAAAAAAAAACCAAGCAACTACAGGGAGTCTGGCGGTAGCGCAGCCGGTTAAGCGCTCGTGGCGAAAAGCGCAAAGACCAGCATAAGGATCCCAGTATGAGTCCCTGGCTCCCCACCTGTAGGGGAGTTGCTTCACAGGCAGTGAATATCTTTCCGTTCCTCTTCTCTCTCCATTTCTCTCTGTCCTATCTAACGATGATATCAATAACAACAACAATAATAACTACAACTATAAAAAAACAAGGGCAACAAAAGAGAAAATAAATAATTAAAAAAAAAAAACAACTACATTGAAATGCCTGAGATTGAATGTGGGACCTCTTGCATGAAAGTCTGATTTGCTTCCACTGCTTATCTCCCTGGCCTGGGAGAAGTAAATTAAAAAAAAAAAAAAAAAAAAATATATATATATATAGGAGTCGGGCGGTGGCACAGCAGGTTAAGCACATGCTGCACAGGGACCGGTATAAGGATCCCGGTTTGAGCCCCTGGCTCCCCACCTGTAGGGGAGTCACTTCACAGGCGGTGAAGCAGGTCTATAGATGTCTTTCTTTCCCCTTCTCTGTCTTCCCCTCCTCTCTCCATTTCTCTCTGTCCTATCCAACAACAACAACATCAATAACAATAATCACAACAATGTCAAGCAAGAAAAGGGAAAATAAATAAATTAATTAAATTAAAAAATATATATAAATATATGTGTGTGTGTATGGAGAGAGAGAGCATTTTGTTTAGCTACAGAACAAAATTAAGCAGGAATTGTAACACTAAAATTCCTCTTATTTGTCACACATATAGCCTCCCCAACTATAAACATCCTCATCAGAGTGGTTTATTGGTTACAAGGGATGAACCTACATTGACCCATCAATATCATCCAAAGTCCATAGTTTATATTAGAGTTCACTCTTGGTGTGCATTTTGATAAGTGTGTAATGATATATATATATACCATTCTTATGTTACGGAGAATAGCTTCACTGTTCTAAAAAACCTTTGTATTGTGTATACTCATCCTTCTTTCATCTTTGGACTGGTAAAAACAACTAACCTTTTTACTGTCTTCTTAGTTTGGCCTTTATTGAAACTATCATAAGATTGAGATCAGATAATATGTGGCCTTTTATGATTGCCTTCTTTCACTTAGAAATATGCATTTAAGTTTTCTGTGTCTTTATAGTTTGGTAGTTTTTTGTTTTTTTTTTTTTAAATCAGAGCACCGCTGTCTTTTTTTTTTTTTTGCCTACAGGGTTATTGCTTGGTGCCTGCACTATGAATCCACTGCTCCTGGAGGCCATTTTTCCCATTTTGTTGCCCTTGTTGTCATTGTTATTGTTGCCATTGATGTTGTTGGATAGGACAGAGAGAAATGGAAAGAGGAGGGGAAGACGGGGGGTGGGGTGGGAGGGGGAGAGAAGGATAGACACTTAGAGACCTGCTTCACCGCTTGTGAGTTGAAACACCCCCCCCACCACCACCCCCGCAGGTGAGGAGCTGGGGCTCCAACTGGGTTAAGCTGTCCTTGGGCTTTGCGCCACGTGCGCTTAGCCCGCTGCATTACCGCCTAACCCGCCCCCCCCTTTTTTTTTTGCACTGACTATTCAGGTGTTTGGATTTTCCGCACTCACTGAAAGACTTCTTGATTACTTGGTTACTTTCAAGTTTGGGCAGTTGTGACTAAAGCTGCTGTAAGTATCTGTATTTTTTTTGTGTGTGTAGATAGAAGTGTTAAAATCTCCCCCCCCCCAACAGGGTTATTGCTGGAGCTCAGTGTCTGCACTGTGAATCCACTGTTCCCAGCAGCCATTTTTTTCCTTTTTCTCTTTCTATTTTTTTAGCACTCTTTTTTTAAATACTTATTTATTCCCTTTTGTTGTCCTTGTTGTTTTATTGTTGTAGTTATTATTGATGTCATTGTTGTTGGATAGGACAGAGAGAAATGGAGAGAGGAGGGGAAGATGGGGAGAGACCTGCAGACCTGCTTCACCACATGTGAAGCGACTCCCCTTCAGGTGGGGAGGGGGGGGGAAGAGGGCTCGAACCGGGATCCTTAAGCTGGTCCTTGCGCTTTGCGCCACCTGCGCTTAACCCGCTGTGCTACTGCCCGGGTCCCTTTCTCTTTCTATTTTATTGAATAGGACAGAGAAATTGAGAAGAGAGAGGGAAATAGCAAGCTAGCTATCTAGAGAGGGACCTGCAGTATTTGTTTCACTGCTATGAAGTGTCCCCACCTATAGGTCGGGAGCAGGGGCTCAAGCCCAAGTCCTTTTTTTTTTTTTTTTTTTTTAGATTTTATTTATTTATGATAAAGATAGGAGGAGAGAGAAAGACCAGATATCACTCTGGCACATGTGCTGCCGGGGCTCGAACTTGGGACCTCATGCTTCAGAGTGCAAAGCTTAATCACTGCTCCACCTCCCGGACCACAAGCCCAAGTCCTTATACCACCAGGCCATCCCCTCCTTTTTTTCCCTTTTCTCTTTTCTTTTCTTTTCTTTTCTTTCTTTTTTTTTTTTTTTAAACTAGAGCAGTGCTCAGCTCTGACTTATGGTGGTGCAAGTGATTAAATTAATTTTTGGAATATGATAACTATTTTGTGTTATAAGAATACAGTTACAAGAAATCACCTGTCTTCCAAAGTAGCTGTAAATGAAAATCTGTTGGGATGCTGGGAAATATTTTGCTTTTCCCGACAAGGAGAAGATGGAGCAGTTAATTTCCTTCCCTCTTTTTTCTGCCATGGGACTCCAGTAGTTCCTTTAGTGCTGTCCATGGCGCTCCCATGTCTTGCTGGGTCTGAACCCAGGATCTGATGCATGGTAAGGTATACATTTTATCCAATTAGCCGTCTCCTGGGATATATATAATAGAAACAGCCAGAAATTGAGAGGGTAGGGGGAGATAGAGAGGGAGAGAGAGAGAGAGAGAGGAATACCTGCAACACTGCTTCAACACTAGCAAAGCTTTCCCCCTGCAGGTGGAGACTGGGGGCTTGAACCTAGATTTTTGCTCACTATAACGTTTGCTTTACCTCCCCCCAACTTCTCTCTCTGTCCAATAAAATGGAAAAAATGGCCTCCAGGAGCAATGGATTTGTAGTGCTGGCACTGAGCCCCAGAGATAACCCAGGAGGCAAAAAAAAAAAGTTTTTTTTTTTTTTAAATTATTTATTCCATTTTGTTGCCCTTGTGTTATTTTCTTCATTGTTGGATAGGACAGAGAGAAATGGAGAGAAGAGGGGAAGACAGAGAGGGGGAGAGAAAGACAGACACTTGCGGACATGCTTCACCGCCTGTGAAGCAACTCCCTTTCTTTCTGTGGTGGGGAGCCAGGGCTTGAACTGGGATCCTTACGCCAGTCCTTGCGCTTCGTGCCACGTGCTCTTGACTCACTGCACTACTGCCAGACTCCCAAGAAACAAAGTTTTGTTTTTATTTCTTTATATTTTTTTATTTATTTATTTATTTATTTCCCCTCCTCCAGGGTTATTGCTGGGCTCGGTGCCTGCACCATGAATCCACCGCTCCTGGAGGCCATTTTTTTCCCTCTTTTGTTGCCCTTGTTGTAGCTTCGTTGTGGTTATTATTATTACCCTTGTTGACGCAATTCGTTGTTGGATAGGACAGAGAGAAATGGAGAGAGGAGGGGAAGACAGAGAAGGGGAGAGAAAGATAGACACCTGCAGACCTGCTTCACTGCCTGTGAAGCAACTCCCCTGCAGGTGGGGAGCCGGGGGCTCGAACTGGGATCCTTATGCGGGTCCCTGCGCTTTGCGCCACATGCGCTTAACCCACTGCGTCACCGCCCGACCCCCTTGTTTTTATTTTAATGAGAGATATATATACTAGATTGTGGCTATGTTTCAATAAAGTTCATAAACATAAAGTTCTTATTTAAATGTTTTGGATCAGGCTTTCTGTATAATATGTATAATAGAAATTTCAGTTCTGAACTTGATTCTGATAGTTTTTATTCTTTATTAAAGGCAGTAGGATCTTACATTATGTCATTATGAATGCCTAAACAGAAGGAAGCTAGTTAATTGTATCTTATGGTGATTTAGAATGTAATTAGTTAATTTCATGGTAAGAGCATTCTCATTGGGAAAGAAAGGACTTGTGTTTTTATTTATTCTCATGTGTAATTGCCAGGTACATAGTTTAGTTGGGTACATGTCAGTCTTCACAACAAATCTGCCTCGCCTTCTGTTTTTGTAAATAGAATTTCCTTAGTTGGGCGGTAGCACAGCGGATCAAGCGCACGTGGCACAAAGCACAAGGACTGGCGTAAGGATCCAGGTTCCAGCCCCCGGCTCCCCACCTGCAGGGGAGTCACTTCACAAGTGGTGAAGTAGGTCTACAGGTATCTTTCTCTCCCCCTCTCTGTTCCCCTTCTCTCTCTTATCTACGACATCAGTAACAACAACAATAATTACAACAGTAATGAGAAACAAGGGCAACAAAAGGGAAAATAAATAAATATAAAAAGGTTTTAAAAAAAGAATACACTTCTATTTGTTAATATTTTTTTCTATTACTGCTTTTGTGCTATGATTGTATTTGCAACCGAGACCATATGTTCCTTCAAGGCAAAGATATTTACTATCTGTCTGATTCTTTACAGTAAGAGTTTGTCAGCCTCTGGTCCAATAAATGTGTAGTGCACAACTTGATGATGGTTCGTTTTTATCTCTGAATTACAAAGTACAGATGATTACAGAGCTTTAAAGGTTAGGCTAAATACAAATACTAGTGGCAATAAAAGGAAATATTTGACTTCTGGTATAGAAGATGATAATTATGCAGTTAAAAAACACAAGGACTTTTGCTTTGGATAGTGAAAGAAAGCTTGATAGTTGATTTCACGTTGAGGAATGTGAACTTTTTTCTTTTTATTATTTAGCAAGAGAGAGAGAAGGTAGTAGAGATACCATAGCACTGTATCACCACCAGGAGCTCCACTGGTGCCTTCCAAGTTGTTGTTGTTCCTTATAATACCAGGGCTCAAATGCAGGCCTTTATACATGGTAAAGCAAATGCTCCGCTGTGTGAGATGTCTTCCACTCACTTTTTTTTTTTGCCTCCAGTTATTTTTCCTCATTTTTTGTTGCCCTTGTTGTTGTTGTTGTTATTGTTATTGTTGTTGTTGGATAGTACAGAGAAATCGAGAGAGGAGGGGAAGACAGGGGGAGAGAAAGATAGACAACTGCAAACCTGCTTCACCACTTGTGATACAACCTCACTGCAGGTGGGGAACTGGGGGCTTGAACCCGGATCCTTATGTTAGTCTGTGCACTTCACGCCATATGCACTTAACCCACTATGCTACCACCCGGTCCCCCCTAAGATAATTCTTACAGTAGTTTGTACCAGGAAAACCATCTCATTCAAATGTAAATAATAGAAAAGTTGAATATATAATACTCAGGCAAGATAATGATATTATAAGAAAAATAGAAATGATCTCCAGTATGTGAAGAAAATAAAATAGGAAAAGTTGTTGCAGAGAAGACAATATTGTGGAGTGAATTTTAACTCACATAAGGAGCATGGCAAAGAAAAATACTTGTGTTAAAGGAAGATATCTGGAGGTGGTTGCTAGTCAAAAGGGAGGGGTAAATAAAAACTGGTATTGGTAGAACTCAGTAAAGGAATTAAAAAAAAGGACAAAATAATTTCAAAAATAAACACCAAGTTAAGGAAAATCAAGGTATTACATGTGATAAGGATTAGAAACCAAAGAATGATGTAGGAAAAATTAAAAAGTACTAGAGAGAAAATGACATCATTTAAAGAGACACAGAGGACTATGTGTGTAATGTATTATATAATTGTAAATTATTGTGTAAATGTCTGATATATGTGTGTATTATATAATTTATGTATAAACATATATAAAAATACATTTAAGAGAATCTTTTAAAAACTGTTAGTTTCAGTTCTTTGCTTGAATAGCATCTTTTCATTTCTTCCTCCCCTTTCACTTTAAAGTTATCTCACATATCTTTTAAAATTTTTATTAGTGATGTAATAATGATTTACAAAATTGTAAGATAATGATTCCATACAGTTCCTACAACCAGAGTTCTGTGTTCCATCCTCACCATTGGAAACTTCCCTTTTGTTTATCCCTCTGGGAGCATGAACAAAAATTCTTTTTGAAGCGCAGAAGGTGGGAATTCTAACTTCTATAATTGCTTCTCCACTGGACATGGGCATTGACAGGTTGATTCACCCTCCCATTCATTAATTTATTCAGTATATTTCTGTCCTTCTGTAAGTCAAGCAATGTGCTAAGTGTTGAGAAAGAGTAGTAATTAAGACTTGTGGAATTTATAATCTGATTATATTTACTACAAGAGAAATATTAATACAAAGAGAAGCATTGTTTATTAGTTGTTTGTTGCTAAGAACAGTTTTCACCATGATTGTAGTGGTTTAAAAGAATCCATATTATATTTCTTCCTGTGGTTCAGGAGTCTGAGTGTGACTTAGCTGGACCCTCTGTTTCAAGGTCTTACAAATCTTGGGGGCTGGATGGTGGTGCACCTGTTTGAGCATACATGTTACAATGTGTAATAATACAGGTTCAAGCTCTTGGTCCCCAACCTCAGGGGGAGTGTTTCATGAGCCATGAAGCAGTGTTGTAGGTATCTGTTTCTCTCCCTTGCTATCTCCCCCCCTTGATTTCTCTCTGTCCTAGATCCAGCAAATAATAAATTAAAAAACTAAACAACAACAAAACAAATATGTAATCAGGATGTTAGCTGAGACTACATGAGGCTGTAGTCTTTTTTAAATATTTATTTTTCCTTTTGTTGCCCTTGTTTTTTATGGTTATTGTAGTTATTATTGTTGTTACTGATGTTGTCATTGTTGGATAGGACAGAGAGAAATGGAAAGAGGAGGGGAAGACGGGGGGGGGTGGAGAGAGAGACACCTGTAGACCTGCTTCACCACCTGTGAAGCAACTCCCCTGCAGGTGGGAAGCTGGGGACTCGAACTGGGATCCTTACACAGGTCCTTGCACTTTGCACCACGTGCACTTAACCCACTGCCCAACTCCCTGAGGCTGTAGCCTTATCTGAGACTCAACCAGGAAGGATATTTTATTAAGATTATGTGGTTGCTGGCGGTATGGTTCAACCTGTCGATGACCATGTCCAGCAGAGAAGCAGTCACGGAAGCCAGACCTTCATCTTCTGTACCACATAAAGATCTTTGGTCCCTATTACCAGAGGGATAAATAATAGGTAAACTTCCAATGGTGGGGATGGGATACACAACTCTGGTGGTGGGAATTGTATCCCTCTTATCCCACAACCTTGTCAATCATTACTAAAAAAAAAAAAAGAGGGCAGGGGTAGATAGCATAATAATTATGCAAAGAGACTCTCATGCCTGAGGCTCCAAAGTCCCAAGTTCAATCCCCTGTACCACCATAAGCCAGAGCTGAGCAGTGCTCTGGTGAAAAAAAAAAAAAAAAAAAAAAGATGGTGTGGTTGTTGGCAGCACTCACTCCCTGCAGGTTCCTGAAATGAGGGCTTCATATTTTTACCAGTCATGAACACTAAAAGGCAGAACTCATGAGGATCAGTCTAGAATCTTCTGTCACATGCAGCCTGCATTCCTAGCATTCATTTTTTATCTTTATTTATTTATTGCATAGAGACAGCCAGAAATCAAGAAGAGGAGAGAGAGGGATACAGAGAGGCACCTGCAGACCTGCTTCACCGCTCTCAAAACCTTCCCCCTGAAGGTGGGGGACAAGGGGCTTGAACCTGGGTCCCTGAGCATTGTAGCATGTGTGCTCAACCAGGTGTGCCACCACCTCTTCCTGCCAGCTTGCACTTCTAGTACAAAAAGCCATGATGTAAGTTAGAGAGGACAGGTGATCTTCCTGAGAAGTCAAGCTTAAATGGAGACCTGAGGTGTGAGTAGATAGCCAAGTGAAGATATAGATTGGAAAGGTGCACTCCAGACAGAAGGGAAAGTGTATTTGTGGGCTTAGATGAATAAAACCTGAGGTCTAATTGTGCATCTCAATGTCTAGAATGGCTAGAGCAGATGACCAAAGGGAGATTACTATGAAATAAGGTAATGGTGCAGTGGAAACGGAGAGTATTGATACAGAGACTTCACCATCTGTTAATTAATTAGCTTCTTCTAGCGTTTGCCCTTCTTCCGTAGCCAGTCAACAGCGTCAGGTTGAGCCTGATGAAAAGTTTCGAGACCTCCTTTGAATCTGGAGAGGTGGCAGTTAGCTAATTTTGTGGAATTAGGCCTTGCGTATGTGTGATTTTACCACTCTGAGCCACTTTTCACTCAGGAAAAGGGAGAAAGGAGAGATAACCACAAAATCAGAGCTTCTTCTGTTGCCATAGCACCTTCCATATAGTGTCAGCGCTTGAACTTGCATGACTATTTTTCTGACCCCTCTAAGAATTTTATAGACTTTAACTTAAAGAGACTAGCTACAGCTGGAGAGACAGCATAATGCTTATGCAAAAGATTTTTATGACTGAGGCTCTAAGGTTCCAGGTTCAATCTCCAGCACCATCATAAGCCAGAGGTTGTTCTCTCTCTCTGTATCTCTCTCATTATAAATAAATAAATAAATAAATAAATGAAATGTTTTTTAAAAAGAAGTTTCTACTGGCCTTCTCCCTTAAAAAAAGACTAGCTACTAAGCATGGTGTGATGTATTCTGATATGCTTTGTTAAAAGAGAGAGAGACTGACCATAAACAACAAGATAGCAAATGAATTGGAGTTGGTAAGAACAGATTCAGTTTGTGTCAGGAGGTAGATTAGTGGGAGAGTGTCAAATCTGCAAATTCAGTGCTCAGTATATGCTGGAATTGTGCTCTGGTTGGTCAGTCTCTCTCATATTCTCTCTCTTGTTCTTTCTCCTGCAAAAATAAACAAAAATTTAAAAACCATTAAAAATAACAATGTAATATAGTTCAAGTGAAAGGTGTGATGTGTGAGCTGTGGTAGGTATGTTCATGGTGGTGGTGGTGGGGGGGTGAAATAGATTTGCTCTGTGTGTGACCCAGCTTTGAGCCTGGTTCCCATGCATTGAAGGAATCTTTGTGCTGTAGTCCCTCTCTTTCTCTTTCCCTCTCTCTTCATACCTATCTATTTTAAAATAAAGATCAATAATTTAGAAGGCATTGTCTGTAGCATTTAGTCAATGATTGAATACAACTAACACCGTCCTTGTGCTTTGATAGTGATATGAAAGAGGAATGAAATATATATTTTTATTTTTACCTTGTGATGATTCCATCTTCTTTTTTATTAGTGATTTAATAATTATTTACAAGACTGTAAGATAATAGAGGTATAATTCCACATAGTTCCCACCACCAGAGTTCTGTATTCCATCCTCTCCATTAGAAACTTCCCTATTGGGAGGGCGGTAGGGCAGCAGGTTAATCGCACGTGGTGCAAAGCACAAGAACGGGCATAAGGATCCCGGTTCGAACCCCCGGAGGTTTCACCCACAAAGTTGCAGATGCTACTATGATTCCATCCTGACTTTCCTGGACAGATGACCTCACCAGTGCTTCCTAGAACCTCACCTCTCCAGAGCCCTACCCCACTATGGAAAGAAGAAACAGGCTGGGGAGTTGGGCATAGCTCAGGGGTTAAGTGCAGGTGGCACAAAGCGCAAGGACCGGCATAAGGATCCCAGTTCGAGCCCCCAGCTCTCCACCTTCAGGGGAGTAGCTTCACAGTTGGTGAAGCAGGTCTGCAGGTGTCTATCTTTCTCTCCCCCTCTCTGTCTTCCCCTACTGTCTCCATTTCTCTCTGTCCTGTCCAACAACAATGAGAGCAACAACAACAATGATAAACAACAAGGGTAACAAAAGGGAAAATAAATAAATGTAAAAAAAAATAAAAGAAACAGGCTGGGGAAATAGATCAACCCATGTCCACCAGAGAAGCAATTACAAGAGTCAGAACTCCCACCTTCTGCACTTCAAAAATAATTTAGTCCCTAATCCTAGAGGGATTAAACAATAGGAAAGTTCTTTTTCTTTTTTATTATTTGCTTTTTTCCCCCCTTTTGTTGCCCTTGTTTTTTACTGTTGTTGTGGTTATTATTGATGTTGTCATTGTTGGATAGGACTGAGAGAAATGGAGAGAGGAGGGGAAGACAGAGAGAGGGGGAGAGAAAGATAGACACCTGCAGACCTGCTTCACCACCTGTGAAGAGACTCCCCTACAGGTGGGGAGCCGGGGCTCAAACCAGGATCTTTATGCTGGTCCTTGCACTTAGCGCCACGTGTGCTTAACCTGCTGCACTATCATCAGACCCCCAATAGGGAAGTTTCTTTTTTTAAATATTTATTTATTTATATATTCCCTTTTGTTACCCTTGTTTTATTGTTGTTGTTATTGATGTCGTTGTTGTTGTTGGATAGGACAGAAAGAAATGGGGAGAGGAGAGGAAGACAGAAAGGAGGAGAGAAAGACACCTGCAGGTGGGGAGTCAGGGGCTCGAACCGGGATCCTTACGCTAGTCCTTGCGCTTTGCGCCACCTGTGCTTAACCTGCTGCGCTGCCGCCTGACTCCCAATAGGGAAGTTTCTTTTTTATTTATTTATTTATTTTCCCTTTTGTTGCCCGTTTTTTAATTGTTGTTGTAGTTATTGTTGGCGTTATTGATGTCATCATTGTTAGATAAGACAGAGAGAAATGGGGAAGACAAAGAGGGTGAGAGAAAGACACCTGCAAACCTGCTTTACCACCTATGAAGTGACTCCCCTGCAGGTGGGGAACTGGGGGCTCGAACTGGGATCCTTAAGCCGGTCCTTGCACTTTGCACCACTTGGCGTTAACCCACTGTGCTACCTCCCAACTCCCGAATAAAAAATATTTTAAGTATGGTAGTTGGATGTTTGAGTCCTGAAAGAGAGGCATATTTGATGTTTTCAGTTTTGAATCAAAGTGAGGGGTGCTTGTAAGATTTATACATGGATCAGTAAACAATTGCTTATAAAGATCTAGAGTTCAGAAACATATCTAGCTTGAAAATGTGGATTTAACAGTGATTACTAGAGCAGTCTGGGAGGTAGCACAAGGCCTAGAGTTCTAAACTTAAAAAAGCATCGGTCCCAAGTTCGATTCCCTGGCATCACATGTGCTTGCAGGAATTCTCTGGTTCTCTTTCGATTATCTCTCATTGATAAATAAATCTTTAAAAACAAAAGTGACTAAGAGAATAACTAAGGCTGTGAGTCTGAGTAAAATTATTAATGTAAATAGAATAAACTGGAACCAAACATTGGGGAACTCCAATTTTAAAGATTGAACAGAGGGAGGTCTGGGAGATTATACAGTGGATAAAGCACTGGACTCTCTACCATAAGGTCCGAAGTTCAATCCCCACAGCACATGTACTAGAGTGATTTCTGGTTCTCTCTGTCCCCCTATTTTTGTCATTAATAAATAAATACAGTATTTAAAAAAAAGTTAAAAAAATGATTCAATAGAGGAAGAGCTGGCCAAGGAGTGTGAATAGTAATAATAAGGGAGGTAAGAGTGTATGTGTGTTTGTGTGTGAGTGAAAGAAAGAGGGATACTTGATGGAGAAATTTGAACCTAAGGTGAGTACAAAGTTTGTTCTTTTCAGTGTTCCTTTATGACAATACCCACTTTGTAGTGTTGGAAGGATAAAGTGACATAAAGATAGTTCCGTATACAATGCCTAGGTCATCAAGCAAATGGTAGCTTTTGTTGTTTTCAATGGCATTTTCTTACTTTAAGTTTTACAGGACATGTTAAATTAGGACAATTCAGTAACTTTTTGGATGTGATTTGATTTTGGTGGTTATCTGAAATCAGATGGCTTTTTTTTTTTTACCATTAATTTCTAGAGCATGGTTGACTGTTTTCTCCTTTATGCCTCTTTACAACTTGTACAGATTTTACTTTCCTCAGAGCAATGATACATTTTTAAAAAAGATTTAATTTATCTTCTGAGCAACATACAAAGATAATAATGAGATAATTAGTGTTTTCTTCCAGAGTCTCATTTGTTGTTTCTGCATTTCTGGTGACAATTCTTTCAAACTCTTTACTCACTCCTGTGACTATTTCCTTAACTAGTGTTTGGATGTTGACATCATTATTTTGTGCTTCAACCTTTGGGGGGCTCTTAGCTTGATTTTTTTTCCTGGTTCATTTCTCCAATATTTCTTCTTGTTGGTTTAACCATTCTATATAGTATATTATGAGGACCCTCTCTCAGTACTTTTCAAATTACTGATCACACTTGCCTGGATTAATTTGTGTCTAAATAAGGTACTTAAAGAGTTCACAGTTGTTGAAATTAACAGTTGTTTCAATATTATTTCAATCCCCAAGTTGGAGCACAGTGCTGTTAAAGCCTCTTTTGTTCTTTTTCTTCCTTGTAGGCTATGGGAGCCTGAGGGCTTTTAAACTATAAGTAGGCTACTTAGCTTAATCACTCACTCCTAACCAAGAGATAAAGCAGGATGGGGGAGAGATAGCACAGTGGTTATGCAAAGAGACTCACACCCCAAGGACCCAAAGCTCTGGGCTCTTCTCTGCCAGGCTGGGCAGCACTGCTGGCCCCTATGAGTTTCTAAACAAGTCCCATTTATAGTCTGTAGGTTCTGAGGCCATTGTTCACCATGTTCTAATCAGGAGAACAATGTGGAAAGGCTGCCACTATATAGCCCCACTACTAGGCCACCGAGGTGTAGATCTTTTCCTGAGTTTCCTGGTCAGTTCTCTGTTCTTTGTTGTCAGCACAGGGCGTTCCCCCCACTCCCCCATTGCTCCAGCCTCTGAGGGCAGTAACAATGCAGTTGCATTTGGTGAATAATTTTAGGGGAGTCCTCTCCTCCCTTCAGCAGTCTTTTTGTTGGTAAAACAGACTGGAGGTGGTGCCTCAACCGGTAAACTGCTGGACTATTCCAAGCTGCTCAATCTCTCTTTAGGCGCCTCTTTGTCCACGAGCCACACGTGTTTGCACTCTCCGGTGATTTGGTGGGTTCCTGAAGTCATTCTAGTCCTGTCTTTTTGTGGTCCCAGGTGGTCTCCTTTGGTATTCCTAGTTGACCCAGGAGAGAAGAGGAGAGAAACACAGCTGCTGCTGCCTCTGGAAGTCCACAAAGATAATAGTGAGGCTGGGTGGTGGTACACCTGGTTGAGTGCATGTTATAATGCACAAGGACCTGGGTTTGAGCCCCCGGTTCCACCTGCAAGGGGAAAACTTTGTGAGTGGTGAGGCACTGCTTCATGTGTCTCTCTGTCTCTCTCCTTTATCACCTCCCTTCCCTCTCAATTTCTGGCTATCTCTAGCCAACAAACAAATAAAGATAATAAAAAATTTAAAAAAATCAGAGATAATAGGTAGATAGGTACTTAGCTGATAAGATGGATGGATGGATAGATGAATGGATGGATAGATGGGTAAGTGGGTGGGTGGATGGATGATAGATAGGAGAGAGAAAAGCAGCCAGAGTATCACTCTAGCATACCTACTGTCAGGGATTGAACTCAGAACCTCATGCCTATAAATCCAGCACTCTACCCACTGTGCCACCTTCAGTGCTGAAGCAATGCTACATTTTATTTTCCTCCAGGGTTATCGTTGGGGCCTGATGGCCATATTTTCCATTTTATTGGATAGGGCAGAAAGAAATTGAGAGAAGAGGAAGAGGTAGAGAGTGACAGAGGGAAGGAAGGAGAGAGAGAGAGAGAGAGATATATATATGCCTGGAGATCTAATTCACCACTTATGAACCATCCCCTTTTCAGGTGTGAAGCAGGGGCTGGAACCCAGATATGCTGTGTATTAATGTGTACTTAATCAGGAGTACCACCACCTTTAATTTAAATTTTAATTTAAATTCTTATCGGCATAATGGATAAATAGAATATTATACCTAATTTCTATTCAGTATATAAGAAGGAAATAGAGGGCTAGGAGATAGCTTAGTCATTAGAGCTTTATGATGTAAGATACCTGGTGTTTCAGTCTTTGCACCACAAGAGAGTATCATGGGCAGCACTGAGGGGGCACTATGGATGGCACAGCCATCCTTTGGTGTCTTTCCTCTGTTTATCCCTCTCAAAGATAGAAAGAATGAGAAAATGGACTGGGTAATGGTACACCCATTGAATCAACATCTTACCATGTATAAGGATTCAGGTTCAAGCCCCTAGTCCCATTTGCAGAAGGAAAGCTTCACAAGCAATGATGCAATGCTGCAGGTATCTCTCTTTCTATCTCCCTCTCTATCTCATTTTCTCTCTGTTTCTATCCAAATAAGTGAATAAATACGATATTAAAAAAACACAAACCAAATAATATTTTTAACAGGGAAAAACAGGTTCTTTTTCATTTCTATAATTTATGCTTTATTTCTGGAAGTCTATATAAAGCACTTCCTAATCATTTTATTGGGGGAAGTAATGATTTACAAGACAATTGGTACCATATAAATACAATTTCTTATCTCCCCATGATAGATGTCTGTGCACCATTCCTGCCAGCAGCTAAAGTCTTCCTCCACAGTATAAAATAATTCTTATAAACTTTAACCTTGTGTGGTCCAGGAGATGGCGCAGTGGATAAAGCACTGGACTCTGAAGCATGAGGTCCCGAGTTCAATCCCTGGCAGCACATGTATCAGAATGATATCTGATTCCTTCTCTCTCTCTCTCTCCTCCTATCTTTCTCATTAATAAATAAAATCTTTAAGAAAAATAAAAGTAAAGTTCAACCTGAGTTCTTCGATATGTGTGGAAAATATACGCCTAGTTAGGAAAGAATGAAGTCCTCACTTCCTTCCTCTGATATATTTTCCTAAATTTGCAGCACTATTTAGAAATGCCAAACTAGGGTGGGGGTAGATAGCATAATGGTTATACAAAGAGACTTTCATGCCTGAGGCTCCAAAGTCCCAGGCTCAATCTGCTGCACCACCATATGCCAGAGCTGAGTAGTGCTCTGGTAAAAAAAAAAAAAAAAAAAAAAAAGAAAAACACCAAACTATAAGGTAGACATAAACAAAGAAGTCAGCCAGGTAGCTGTCATCTGCCTGATACTCAAAAGTTGAATTATTCACAATCGTGACTATACATATAATTTATTATTTAGTGCACATGGACTTTGTCATGTAGACTGTAGTAATATTAGCCATGTAGTATAAAGAAAGCAAGTGGAACATTATAGTGTGTGAATGCTATTTTATTCTGAGATTTTTTTTTTTTTTCCCTGCTTGGGTTGGGAAATAAGGAAATTGTGTTCTTTGATAACTGTCTGTAAAACAAGAAGGTCTCAATGCTGATGTTACTGCAGTGGTGTCTGTCCAAACTGACTATAATATTTAATCTCAAACTGTAACATGACTTTTGCAAGAGACTGAGTTTTCCTCTTTTATTTTTAATTAAAATATTTTATTGTCTTTATTTATTGGATATAAACAGCCAGAAATCAAGAGGGTAAGGGGAAATAGAGAGTGAGAGAGATAGAGTCAGAGAGACACCTACACCCCTGCTTCACCACTTGAAAAGTTTTCCTCCTGCAGGTGGGTACTGGGGGCTCGAACCCAAGTACTTGTGTGTTGTAACATGTGCACTCAACCAGGTGTGCCACCACCCTGTCTTTTCTCTTTTAAATGTGATAATTTTTGCAGCTGGAATCTACAGTTACTCAAAGATTCCCTCTCAGTATCTCTCTTCTCCTCTTTCTGGCAGAGAGAGTGAACGATGCCACAGCACAAAATCTTTTCAGTGTGGTGGGGCCTGGGCTTGATCCTGGGTTGCTCAAATGGCAAAGCAGCACACTAAGTGAGCTACTAGACCTGCCCTCCCTCCTTTCATCCCTCCCATTCTTTCCTTCCTTCCTACCTACCTTCCTTGCCAGTGAGAAGGATAGGGAGAGAACTGGAGCATCACTCTGTTACTTGTGGTGACAGGGATCCAAGTGGGGGCCTTTAACTTATGAGTTCATGCTTTATCCACTGCACCAACTTTTGAGCCTCTGCATTTTACTTCATTGTTATGTTTGTGCTGTTCTAGTTTTCTCTTGAGACCTCACTGTAAAAAATGTGTCCATCAGGGCCAGGAGATAGCTCAGCAGGCATAAGGTACATATATCTTACTGGATTTGATCCTTGCCACCATATGAGAGTGGTATGGACAGTGCTAGAGGAGGGCTCCATGCAATGTGCAGCATTGGTGTTTCTCCCTCTTTACTCTTTCTGTATTTTCCCCCGTCTCTCTTTTCCTTTTTTTTTTTTTTTTTTTTTTTTTATCTTCAGGGTGCACCATGAATCCACTGCTCCTCGAGGCTATTTTATTTTTCCCTTTTGTTGCCCTTGCTGTTTAAGGTTGTCGTGGTTATTATTATTGTTGCTATTGATGCCACTGTTATTGGATAGGACAGAGAGAAATAGAGTGAGGAGGGGAAGACAGAGAGGAGGAAAAACAAACACCTGCAGACCTGCTTCACCGCCTGTGAAGTGTCCCCCTTGCAGGTGGGGAGCCAGGAGCTCAAACTGGGATCCTTGTGCCAGTCCTTGTGCTTCACACTTTGTGCGCTTAACCCACTGTGCTACCCCCCGACTCCCTCTCTTCCTTTCTAAGGATGTAGATTATAAATATTTGGCCTGGAGGGTCTGGGCAATGGCACTCCTGGTTGTGCGCATACATTACAGTGCCCAAGGACCCGGGTTCAAGCCTCCAGTCTCCACTTGTAGGGAGAAGGCTTCACAAACAGTGAAACAGTGCTAAAGATGTCTGTCTCTCTTTCCATCTCTATCTCTCCCTCTCTTCTCAACTTAAAAAAATTTTTTTTGATATTTATTTATTTTCCCTTTTGTTGCCCTTGTTGTTGTAGTGATTGTTGTTGTTGATGTCGTCGTTGTTAGATAGGACAGAGAAATGGCTGGCAAGAGGATGGGAAGACAGAGAAGGGGAGAGAAAGATAGACACCTGCAGACCTGTTTCACCGCCTGTGAAGTGACTCCCCTGCAGGTGGGGAGCCGGGGGCTGGAACCCAGATCCTTACCAGTCCTTGTGCTTCGCTCCATGTGCACTTAACCCACTGCACTACTGCCTGACTCCCTCTATCTTATCCAAAATAAATAAGTAAAAATATTTGGAGAAAATGAAAAAATAAAGAAAAAACTTGGCCAGGCAGCCTACTTGAATGTTAATTCCCTGGTGTTGCATTTTTAAAAAAGAAAAAAAAAGTCTTCATAAGTATTGCTTGTTATTTTGTTCTAGTAAGTATTATTTATATGTGTTTTAATAACTTCTGTGGCAGAGAAGAGTTAAACTCTATAGACATGGGGGTTTTACGTAATAGCTTTTTAAAAAATATTTATTCTATTTATTCCCTTTTGTTGCCCTTGTTTTATTGTTATATTTATTATTGTTGTTGGATGGGACAGAGAGAAATGGAGAGAGGAGGGGGAAGGTAGAGGGGGAGAGAAAGATAAACACCTGCAGACCTATTTCACCACCTGTGAAACGACTCCCCTGCAGGTGGGGAGCCAGGGCTTAAACCGAGATCCTTACTCTGGTCCTTGTGCTTTGAGCCACCTGCGCTTAACCCACTGCGCTACAGCCTGACTCCCTATGTAATAGCTTTTTTTTTTTCTCCTCCAGGGTTATTGCTGGGCTCGGTGCCTGCACCATGAATCCACCGCTCCTGGAGGCCATTTTTTCCCCTTTTTGTTGCCCTAGTTGTTGCAGCCTCGTTGCGGTTATTATTGCCATTGTTGACGTTGCTTTGTTGTTGGATAGGACAGAGAGAAATGGAGAGAGGAGGGGAAGACAGAGAGAGAGGGGGAGAGAAAGATAGACACCTGCAGACCTGCTTCACCGCCCGTGAAGCGACTCCCCTGCAGGTGGGGAGCCGGGGGCTCGAACCGGGATCCTTACGCCCGTCCCTGCGCTTTGCGCCACGCGCGCTTAACCCACCGCGCCACCGCCCGACTCCCATGTAATAGCTTTTAAAAGATTCTTTTTAAAAAAATATATTTTTATTTATTTACTATTGGACAGAGACAGAAATTGAAAGGGAGGGGAAGATACAGAGGAAGAAAGACAGAGAGACACCTGATGCCCTGCTTCACCACTCATGAAACCTTCCCCCTGCAGGTAAGGTCCAGGGACTTGATCCTGGGTGCTTGTGCATTGTAATGTGTGTACTTAACCAGATGGGCTACTGCCTGGCCCCCCATAATAGTTTTTGTAAGATGACTACTAAGTGGACTGCAAAGATGTTGTGAGGTGGTACAAATTCTTCCTGAGCGTGAAGGCTAGGAGACAGCATATTAACATTTATTTTATTTTGTTTTTCTGCCACTAGGGTTATTGTTAGGGCTCAGTAGCTGATGACAAATCCATGGCTCCTGATAGGACAGTTAGGAATTGAGAGGGAAGGGAAAGAGAGAGAGGGAGAAGAGAAACACCTACAGACCTGCTTCACCATCTGTGAAGCTTCCCCCTGCAGATGAGGAGTGGGGCCTTGAGCCTAGGTCCTCTCACATGGTAATGTGTGTGCTTAAACAGGTTTGCCACTGCTCAGCCCCACAAGTTAAATGTTTCTGCTGTACCAGTTTTCAGAGTTAATTGCTTTGGCTGAGATGTCAGTATATACCAAGGCTATCTGAGGGACAAAATAGTGAGTTCTGGGATCCCATCCCCAACTCTTAAACATGCATGATTAAGAAGTGTGTAGTGGTAGTAGTAGTAGTATGTGTGTTTGCCTATTTGTATTTCTCATACTAGTCATTTAAGAATTAAATGGATCCAGATACTCAGATAACTGAGGTAATCTTTAGCATCAATACAAATGTTTTTCTAGCCAGAACGCAGTGTTATATATGAATAGGATACATTTTTTTTTTTTAGCTGGAAGAAAATGTTTTTAGTGTCACAAGTAGTGAAGGAAAATAATATACATAGAGAATACTAGAAAGGTAAGGATTGGAAACCTTCAGAAGGACCGGTGTAAGGATCCCGGTTCGAGCCCTCAGCTCCCCACCTGCAGGGGAGTCACTTCATAAGTGGTGAAGCAGATCTGCAGGTATCTTATCTTTCTCTCCCCCTCTCTGTCTTCCCTTCCTCTCTCCATTTCTCTCTGTCCTATCCAATGACAGCAACAACAACAATAATAATAATAACCACAACAGTGATAAAACAACAAGGGCAACAAAAGGGGAAAAAATG
Source organism: Erinaceus europaeus (assembly GCF_950295315.1). Taxonomy (NCBI): domain Eukaryota; kingdom Metazoa; phylum Chordata; class Mammalia; order Eulipotyphla; family Erinaceidae; genus Erinaceus; species Erinaceus europaeus. The sequence continues at coordinate 60,694,214 of NC_080174.1, forward strand.
GTCTTCAGGAGCAGTGGATTCCTGGTGTAGGCACTGAGCCATGGCAATAACCCTGGAGGCAAAACAAAACAAAACAAAACAAAAAAAAAGTATTTTTTTTTTTAAGGATTCTGTACCTTAGAAATGTTCTTCGTTGCATATCTTTATTGCCTGTCAAAACTGCTTCTTGCTAAATTTCCTCTTGTTTTCTTTGTTGCATTTATCTGGTTTTGTAACCTTTTTGGGAAACAAGTTTTCAGAGAAAGAGCTGTTACAAATAGGCCCCCAGTTTTGGGGTATTTAAAATGCAGTTTTGTAGAAGAGAGTCTATATTTGTGTCACATAAATACCTTTAAGTATGACTGTAACTTTTGGCAATATTTAGTATATTTGGTATTTCCTCCAGAACTAGTGTGGAAAGTCAGGCTGCTGATTAGTAAAAAGAATTTTGCAGATATGATTGTGGGCTGAATTCAGCACTAGGTGACAACAAAGAATTATTTTATCAGGTAGAACATTTTACTGTATCTACATGCTTTTCATTATGCAGATATATTTCCCTAGACCACTTTTTCCTACCTCACCTACTCTTTTTTTTTTTAACTGTGCTATGGAGAAATGATTCTAGGGCCTTGTACATATGCCATAGTACTAAGTAGCCTCCCCCCAGCCTAAATTTTAATCTGTATTTTTATTTGAGAGATTGAGATAAGTGAAGTTAAAGGAGAGAAAAAGAGAAACAATGGTCTAGGAGATGGAAAAATGGATAAAATATTGCCTTCTCAAGCATGAGGTTCTGAATTTGATTCCTGGCATTGCATGTGCCAGAGTAAATACACAGACCTTAAAAAAAAAAAAAAAAAGGAAAAGAAAGGGGGAATTGGGGCTGGGTGGTGGCTGTGCACTTAGTTGAATGTACTGTGCAAGTACCCAGGTTCAAGCTCCTGGTCCCCACCTGCAGGGGGAAAAGCAGGTGGTAAAGCAAGTGGTACCTGCAAGTGGTAAAGCAGTACTGCAGGTGTCTCTCTCTGACTTTCCCCCCACTCTGTTTTCCCTGTCTTCTCAATTTTGAGCTGTCTCTAGCCAATAATTAAATAAAGATTAATAATAGTAATAAAAAAGTGAAAGAGGGAGATACCAGAGTACTACTCCAACATCCACGGAGTTACCTTGGTGCCATGGTTTCTCTCTCTCTTTAGAAATTTCTTTATTAGGGGATTAATGGTTTACAGTTGACAGCAAAACACAGTAGTTTGTACATGAATAATATTTCCCAGTTTTCCACATATCAGTTCAACCCCCACTAGGTCCTCTGCCATAATGTTCCACGACCCCCCCCCCCCCCCCCAGTGTCTTTTCCTTTGGTGCAATACGCCAACTCCAGTCCAAGTTCTGCTTAGTGTTTTCCCTTCTGATTTTATTTTTCAACTTCTGTCTGTGAGTGAGATCATCCTATATTCATCCTTTTGTTTCTGAATTATCTCAGTTAACATGATTTTTAAGCTCCATCCAAGATGGGGTAAAGAAGGTGATTTCACCATTTAAAAATTTTTTTTAATGTTTATTCCCTTTTTGTTGCCCTTGTTGTTTTATTGTTGTTATTATTGATGTTGTTGTTGTTGGATAGGACAGAGAGAAATGTAGAGAAGAGGGTAAGACAGAAGGGGAGAAAAAGACACCTGCAGACCTGCTTCACTGCCTGTGAAGCGACTCCCCTGCAGGTGGGGAGCCGGGGGCTCGAACCAGCATCCGAACGCCAGTCCTTGCACTTTGAGCCACATGCACTTAACCTTCTGCACTACCACCTGACTCCCAATTTGAACGCCAGTCCTTGCACTTTGAGCCACATGCACTTAACCTTCTGCACTACCACCTGACTCCCAATTTCACCATTTTTAATAGCTGAGTAGTATTCCATTATGTGTATAAACCACAACTTACTCTTTCTTCCTTCCTTCCCTCCTTTCTTCCTCCCTTCCTTCCTTCTCTTTTTAAAAAATTTTAACTGTATTTATTTATTGGATAGGGACACCCAGAAATTGAGAGAAGGGGAGTTAGGGAGAGAAACAGAGAGACACTTGCAGCACTGCTTCACCACTTGAAAAGCTTCCCTCCTGCAGGTGGGGACTAGGGGCTCAAACCCAGTCCTTGTGCATTGTAACATGTGCGCTCAATCAGGTGTACCACCGCCCAGCTCCTGTTTCTCTCTTTTTCTTCATTTTCTCCTTTCCCTCTTTCTTTCTTTCTTTCTTTCTTTCTTTTCTTTTCTTTTCTTTCTGTCTTTCTTCCTTCCTTTCTTTTTTCCTTTCTAGTTCTGATCACATGGTTCTGTTTTATTCCCTAAATTGTTTATTTCTGAATAATATTAAGATTACAAGTTATAGGAGAAACTTACTGAGTTTATTCTCATCTAATTTTATTTTTTAAAAAATTTTATTAGTGACAAAGCCATAAGATAGCAGGGCTCTAATTCTGCATCGTTCCACATTCCCTCCATTAGGTACTAAAGTAGTTCTCTTGAGGTTGCAGATGTGGACTGACTATTATTTATATAGCTATCTGCCTTTATTTATATTTTTGCCCCCCTTTTTTTCTCCTATGGTCCTGTCTTCTCTTCCTTTCTAAGTCACACTTATTACTACTTCTAAGTGTCCTTCCTTTTTCCTTAACTTGGTATGTTTCTTCATGGTGCCTGGGCTCAAACATAGGACACCATCCACAATAAGACATGTACTTTATTTACTGAACCATCTCCTGACTCCTTAAGTTTTCTTTTTTTCATGTTTTATTTATTTCCTTAATGAGAAAGGTAGGAAGAGAGAAAAAACAAACAAACAAACAAAAACAGACATCACTTTGGCATATGTGCTGCGAGGATCCAAATTGGGACCTGATGCTTTAGAGTCCAATGCTTTACCCACTACACCACCTCCCAGACAACACTCCTTAAATTTTCTTGAAGCAAAGAAAAAAAAGTTGTCTGGACAAGCAGGGAAAGGGAGAAATCATGTAGAAGAGAATCATGAATGAGGGGGCTATGTATAAAAGCTAGGAATGGTGGTGGAAAATTGCCTTTAGGGGCTGGGTGGTGCCACACCTGGTTGAGTGCACATGTTACAGTGCTCAAGGACTGGGGTTCGAGCCCCTGGTCCCCACAGGCAGGGGGAAAGCTTTGCGAGTGGTGGAGCAGTGCTGCAGGCGTCTTTCTGCCTCTTGCCCTCTCTATCTCCTCTACCCTCTTGATTTCTGGCTATCTCTATCCAATAAATAAAGATAATAAACTTTTTTTTTTCAATTGCCTTTGGTTTATAAAGCAAAGGAATGCCAAACCTGTGATGAGTCTAGAAGGGAAGGCAGACAACAAAAGATAAAGATTTTTTTTTTTTTGAATCAGAGTCATCGTAGCTGTATACTTTAATGTTATTTTTTCTCTCCCAAATTAGCTTTTGATTTCCCTTCTTTTCTTTTTCCTTTCTTCTCTTTCTTCCCTTCTTACTTCCCTCCCTCCATCCCTCCCTCCCTCCCTTCCTTCATTTCTGTCCTGTCCATGTGTTTTAATTCTCTATTTCACACATGAATGAAACTACTTGGTCTTTCAGTTAGTGTAATCACCTCCAGTTCCATCCATTTTGTCCCGAAGGTCACAGTAATCCTCTTTTTTAATTGTAGAGTAGTACTCCAGTGAGTATATGTCCCATAACTTCTTTTTCCAGTCATCTGTTGATGGGCCTATAGATTGTTTCCATATTTTGGCTATTGTGAATAATGTAGCTATGAACATGGAGGTGTATATGTTCCTTCAAATTAATGTTTTCATGTATCTAGATGGTATTTTGTGGCTCATAAGGTATTAATATTTTTATTTGTTAAAGGACTCTCCATACTGTTTTCCATAATGGCTGCACCAGTTTGCATACCCACCAGTAGTGTAACAGAGTTTTTCTTTGTCCACATCCTGGTCAACAATTACTATATCCTGTTGTTGATGTAGGTCATTCTCATTAGTGTGAATGGAATCTCAGTGTGGTTTTGATTTGTATTTTTCTAGTAGTAAGTGGTGCATTTTTCACATATGTCTATGGTTCATTTATATCTCTTCTTTAGAAAACTTCCTGTTAGCGGACTGGGGGTATGATTGACCTGCCAACACCTATGTCCATCAGAGAAGCAATTATAGAAGCCAGAGCTCCTACCTTCTGCACCTCAATAACAATTTTAATCCATACTCTCAGTTGGGTAGAAGTAATAGGAGGAAGAGGATAAGAGGGCTCTGATCTCTAGCTCCATCAGGACCTGGAGAAAGAAAAGGAAAAAGGAAGGGACATTTGGATATAGTAATAGGGTTATGTGTAGCTTGGAGGAGAAGAGAGGATGGGAACCTGGAAGAAAAGAAGGCAATTATATACAGATGTAGACAGCTAATTGTAGAGGTTATAGTTAACCCATGTCTGAAACCTCACAAGAACTGCTATGGCTTGCAATGGAGGGATTGGGGATTCAAAACTCTGGTGGTAGGAACGTGATAATATTATACCCCTGTTGACTTGTAATTTTGTAAATCAGCAATAACTTTAATAATAAAAAATAAACTGTCTATTGCTGTCTAGGAGGTGGTGTAGTGGATAAAGTGTTAGACTCTCAAGCATGAGGTCCCAGTTTGATTTCCTAGTGCACATTTGTCAAAGTGATGTGTAGTTTTCTTTCTCTCTTCCTATCTCTCTCATTAATAAATAGACAAAACCTTTAACAAATGAACAAACTAAGGGCCATGTGGTGGTGCACTAAGCTGCACACATGTGCAAAGATCCAGATTTAGGACCTCATTCCTGAATGAGGAGTGTGTGTGTGTGTGTGTGTGGGGGGGGTCTTCACAAGCAGTGAAGCAGTGCTGCAGGTGTTTCTCCTTCTTTAACTCTCTTTCCCCTTTTTGTCCTATAAAAAAAAAATCTCTTTTTGTTGAACTATGTGAGTTCTTTACAAATGTTTGATGTCAGCTGTGTGTCAGCTGTGTGCTATAAAGTATCTTCTTCCAGTTGCTGGGTTGTCCGTTTATCTTTGTGGAGTTTTCTTTTGATAAACAATAGGTTTTCAATCCAATGTAGTCCAGTTTGTTAATCTAGTTTTAGTTTTACTTGCCCATGGAGTTGAGTTTGAAGTTCTTTGATGTTAAGGAAGTTCCTGATATGTATTATTAATATTCTATGTGTTTTATAGTTTTAGGTCTAATACAAAGATGTTTGATGCATTTTGAGTTAATTTTGTTGGTGTATAGAACTAAATTGTGGTCTTGTTTTGCTTTTCTGTGTAACTGTCCAGTTCTCCTAGCAACATTTCTTGAAGAGGCTTTCTTTTCCCCATTGAATATTTTTGCCCCTTTTATCATATAATAGGTGCTTCTCTCTGTGTGGGTCTACTTCTGAGCTCTCTTTCTTGTTCCATTGACCCAGGTGTCTGTTTTTGTTCCAGTATCACACTGTCGTTTTTAATTATTATTTTATTATATTATTTTTTTTTCTCTCTAGGGTTATCGCTGGGGTTCAGTGCCTACACTACGAATCCACTGCTACTAGAAGCTGTTTTTTCCCTTTTGTTGCCCTTGTTGTTTATTGTTGTTGTTATTATTATTGTTGTTATTACTGTCATTGTTGTTGAATAGGACAGAGAGAAATGGAGAGAGGAGGGGAAGACAGAGAAGGGGAGAGAAAGATAGACACCTGCAGACCTGCTTCACTGCTTGTCAAGCGACTCTCCTGCAGGTGAGGAGCTGGGCTAGAACCTGGATCCTTAAGCTGGTCCTTGTACTTTGCGCCATGTGCGCTTAACCCGCTGTGCCACCTGCCTGGCCTCCCACTACACACTGTTTTAATTACTGTTGCCTTATAGCATAAACTGAAGTTGAAGAACATTTGTCTCTATTTTTTTTTCTCTTTGGCTCCACATTAATTTTTGGATAAGTTGTTAGTTTTTTGAAATCTATTACTGGGATTACTTTGAATCTATAGATAGTTTTTGGTAGGTTAACTCTTTTTTTTGCATCCAGCGTTATTGCTAGGGCTCTATGCCTGCGCTATAAATCCACCAACCCTGGAGGTTACTTTTCCCATTTTGTTGCCCTTGTTGTTGTTATTGTTGTCATAGCTGTTGTTGGATAAGACAGAAATCGAGAGAAGAGAGGAAGGCAGAGAGAGGGAGAGAAAGACACCTACAGACTTGCTTCACCGCTTGTGAAGCGAATCCCTCTGCAGGTAGGGAGCCGGGGGCTCAAACCCAAATCCTTACATTGGTCCTTATGCTTTGCGTCATGTGCGCTTAACCTGCTGTGCTACCGCCCAGCCCCAGGATAACTCTTTTAATGATAATTTATTCTTCCAACTCATGAACAAGGAATGCTCTTTCATTTCTTTGTATTGCCCAGTATTCTTTTTAACAGTGTTTTTTTTTTTTTTTTAAGTATTTTACTTTATTTTTGAGAGAGAGACAGAGAGAAAGACACAAAGAGAAACACCAGAGCACTGCACAGCTCTGGATTGTTGTGGTGTGAGGGATTGAACCTGGCACTTAGGAGTCTCAGGCATGACAGTCTCTATGCATAACCATTATGCTGTCTACCCCCACCCTTTAACAGTGTTCTGTAGTTTTCATTTAAAGGTCATTCACTGGAAAACTATCATACAAGCCAGTGGCCCACAAAAAGGGGCAGGAACAGCTATTCTCATATCTGACAGGATAGACTTTAAAATAGATAAGATTAAAAAAGATAGGAATGGACACTACTTAATGCTCAGAGGCTCAGTCAATCAAGAGGACTTAACAATTATTAACATCTATCTACCCAATGAGAAGCCATCTAAATACATCAAACATCTGCTGAAAGAGCTACAGCAATATATTAACAGCAACACAGTCATAGTAGGGGACTTCAACACCCCACTCTCCCAACTTGACAGATTATCCAGGCAGAAAATCAATAAAGACATAAGGGAGCTAAATGAAGAGATAGATAAACTAGAACTATTGGACATTTTCAGAGTCACTCAAACCAAGAAACTGGAATACACATTTTACTCAAGTCCACATGGGTCATTCTCAAGGATAGGCCATATATTAGGCAACAAAGACAGCATCAGCAAATTCAAGAGCATTGAAAATCATCCCAAGCATCCTCTCAGACCACAGTGGAATTAAACTAACACAACTAACACTTAACAATCAACAAAAGATTAGTAATAGTCACAAAATGTGGAAGCTCAACAGTATACTTCTTAACAACTTCTGGGTCAAAGAGGAAAAAAGGAAGAAATCAAAATGTTTCGAGAGTTCAATGAAAATGAAGACACAAGCTATCAAAATATTTGGGACACAGCTAAGGCAGTACTGAGAGGGAAGTTCATAGCCATACAGGCACACATTAGGAAACAAGAAAAAGCACAAATAAACAGCCTGATTGCACATCTTAAAGACCTAGAAGAAGAAGAACAAAGGAACCCTAAAGCAGCCAGAAGGACAAAAATCATTAAAGTTAGGACAGAAATCAATAACTTTGAAAATAAGAAAACCATACAAAAGATCAACGAAAGTAAATGTTGGTTCTTCGAAAGAGTGAACAAAATCGACAAACCTTTAGCCAGACTCACAAAACAAGAAAAGGAGAAGACCCAGATAAATCGGATACTAAATGAAAGAGGAGATATCACAACAGACACTGCAGAAATTCAACATATCATACCAGGCTTCTATGAACAACTATATGCCACCAAGCTAGAGAACCTGGAAGAAATGGACGATTTCCTAGATACCTACCAACTTCCAAAACTAAGTATAGAGGAAGTGGATAACATGAGCAAGTCCATCACAGCTAATAAAATTGAAACAGTTATCAAAAATCTTCCCAAAAATAAAAGTCCTGGACCAGATGGTTTTACAAATGAATTCTACCAAACCTTCAAAGAAGAACTAATACCTCTACTTTGAAAAGTCTTCCAGAAGATTGAAGACACTGGAATAGTCCCTTCCAACTTCTATGAAGCCAACATCACTCTGTTACCAAAAGCAGACAGGGACACAACCAAAAAAGAAAACTACAGACCAATATCTCTGATGAACATAGGTGCTAAAATATTGAACAAAATTCTAGCCAACCAGATATAGCAGTATATTAAAAAGATTGTTCATTATGACCAAGTGGGGTTTATCCCAGGCATGCAAGGTTGGTTTAATATACATAAATCAATCAATGTGATCCACCACATCAACAAAAACAAGACCAAAAACCACATGGTCATATCAATAGATGCAGAGAAAGCCTTTGACAAAATACAGCATCCCTTTATGATCAAAACTACAAAAAATGGGAATAGATGGAAAATTCCTGAGGATAATGGAGTCTATATATAGCAAACCTACAGCCAACATCATACTCAATAGTGAAAAACTGGAAGCATTTCCCCCATGATCAGGTACTAGACAGGGCTGCCCACTATCACCATTACTATTCAACATAGTGTTTGAAGTTCTTGCCATAGCAATCAGGCAGGAGCAAGGAATTAAAGGCATACAGATTGGAAGAGAAGAAGTCAAACTCTCCCTATTTGCAGATGACATGATAGTATACATAGAAAAACCTAAGGAATCCAGCAAGAAGCTTTTGGAAATCATCAGGCAATACAGTAAGATGTCAGGCTACAAAACTAACATTCAAAAGTCAGTGGCATTCCTCTATGCAAACACTAAGAAGAATTGAAATCCAGAAATCAATTCCTTTTACTATAGCAACAAAAACAATAAAATATCTAGGAGTATGCTGGGAAATTATGCCGATGCAGTCACATCTGCCATGTTGTCTCCTCAGGCTACTGCTAGTTCCCTCGAGAGTTGGGACATTCTCGGAGTGCCTGTTCTGCCATGTTGTGCCCTCAGGGCATTGTCTATATTCCCGATATCCGGAGTGCTTTGGTTACTCCCCCCCCCTCCCATTCTCACGAGAGTTATCATCCTATCCTGGAGTGCTATGGTTACTCCTCCACCTTCCCATTCTCGCAAAAGCTGCTCCTATAAAAGCCTTTCTTCTTCAGCACCTCTCTCTCTTGCCAGCGCTTCACTCCGGTGTTCAGACGCAGGAAAGGTTACTGCGTGAGGCAGCCATTTTCGCTACCTCCACGTGGCCCAACCTGCTTCTCTAGCACCCAACTCTGAGGTGCCAGCGCAAATAAAGATTTGTGTTTCCTCTTCGTTCCGGACCTCCTCTCTCTCATCTCCACGGCCCGCACACAACAACATCTGGCTCAACAACAGGAGTAAACCTAACCAAAGAAGTGTAAGACTTGTATACTGAAAATTATGAGTCACTACTCAAGGAAATTGAAAAAAACACAAGGAAGTGGAAAGATGTTCTATGTTCATGGGTTGGAAGGATTAACATCATCAAAATGAATGTACTACTCAGAGCCATCTACAAACTTAATGCTATTCCCATCAAGATCCCAAGCACATTCTTTAGGAGAATAGAACAAATGCTACAAATGTTTATCTGGAACCAGAAAAGACCTAGAATTGCCAAAACAATCTTGAGAAGAAAGAACAGAACCGGAGGCATCACACTCCCAGATCTCAAATTGTATTATAGAGCCACTGTCATCAAAACTGCTTGGTGCTGGAACATGAATAGACATACTGACCAGTGGAATAGAATTGAGAGCCCAGAAATGAGCCCCCACACCTATGGACATCTAATCTTTGACAAAGGTGCCCAGACTATTACATGGGGAAAGCAGAGTCTCTTCAACAAATGGTGTTGGAAACAATGGGTTGAAACATGCAGAAGAATGAAACTGAACAACTGTATTTCACCAAATACAAAAGTAAATTCCAAGTGGATCAAGGACTTGGATGTTAGATCACAAACTATCAGATACTTAGAGAAAAATATTGGCAAAACTCTTTTTTGCATAAATTTTAAAGACATCTTCAATGAAACAAATCCAATTACAAAGAGACTAAGGCAAGCATAAACCTATGGGACTACATCAAATTAAAAAGCTTCTGCACAGTAAAAGAAACCACTGCTCAAACCAAGAGACCCCTCACAGAATGGGAGAAGATCTTTACATGCCATACATCAGACAAGAGGCTAATAACCAGAATATATGAAGAACTTGCCAAACTCAACAACAGGAAAACAAATAACCGCATCCAAAAATGGGGTGAGGACATGGACAGAATATTCACCACAGAAGAGATCCAAAAGGCTGAGAAACACATGAAAAAATGCTCCAAGTCTATGACTGTCAGAGAAATGCAAATAAAGACAACAATGAGATACCACTTCACTCCTGTGAGAATGTCATACATCAGAAAAGGTAACAGCAGCAAATGCTGGAGAGGTTGTGGGGTCAAAGGAACCCTCCTGCACTGCCGGTGGGAATGTAAATTGGTCCAACCTCTGTGGAGAACTCTCATAAGGCTAGAAATGGACCTATCCTATGATCCTGCAATTCCTTTCCTGGGGATATATCCTAAGGAACTCAACACACCCATCCAAAAATATCTGTGTACGCATATATCCTTTGCAGCACAATTTGTAATAGCCAAAACCTGGAAGCAACCCAGGTGTCCAACAACAGATGAGTGGCTGAGCAAGTTGTGGTATATATACACAATGGAATACTACTCAGCTGTAAAAAATGGTGACTTCACCATTTTCAGCCGATCTTGAATGGACTTTGAAAAAATCATGTTGAGTGAAATAAGTCAGAAACAGAAGGATGAATATGGGATGATCTCACTCTCAGGCAGAAGTTGAAAAACAAGATCAGAAAAGAAAACACAAGTAGAACCTGAACTGGAATTGGCATATTGCACCAAAATAAAAGACTCTGGGGTGGGTGGTTGCGGGGAGAATACAGGTCCAAGAAGGATGACAGAGGACCTAGTGGGGGTTGTATTGTTATATGGAAAACTGGGAAATATTATGCTTGTACAAATTATTGTGTTTACTGTTGAATGTAAAACATTAATTCCCCAATAAAGAAATTTTAAAAAATTAAGATTTTAGTTAATTTAGTACATATAAGAGACAGTTTCACTTAGGAGATAGAAAGCCAGGGCAACATTTGGTTACAAACAATGCTGGAACCAAGAACCTTAGGTATGCAGGTCTGATGCTCTGTCAGTTGAACTATTTTTTTTTTAGCTGCTCCCATGAGTTATTGTATACATACTTTGTCATTCAATTTTAAATTTTTGTTGTTAATTTTTTAAACCCATAAGTTATTGACAGTTAATATCTTAGTTTCTAAGTTTGTAGGCTTATTTTTTAGTTTATTTTTTTATTGTTATTTTCTAATTTTACTTCATAGTGGTCTAGGAATATGGTGTTGAAATTATGCTGGTCATTTGAAAAATGTTGAGAATTCCTTTAGGATGTTGTACCCATTCATGTTGATAGTTTTTGTTTTTAATGAGAGGACACACACACACACACACACACACACACACACACACCAGGGCACCACTCAGTTTTTTACATATGGCGCATTCCTTGTGTCAGACTTGGGACCTTTCACAGGCTTGTTTAGAGCTATAGTCACAGCAGTAGTGACAGTGCACCAGACATTCAGGGCTGAGGTTCTGAGTTCCCAGGTTCAATTCCTGGCATCACCATATGGCAGATTTGGTTTAAGGGGAAAAAAAAGTAATCTGTTTAATTTCTTGTCTGCTTAAACTTTCACTTTCTTGAGAGTTGTATTAAAATATCCTATAAAGATTATAGATATATAGTAATTTCCCTTGTATTTTGTTAGCTTTTTTAAAGATTTATTTTTTATTAATATTTTTTTATTCCTTTTTTTTGCCCTTGTTGTTTTATTGTTATTGTTATTATTGTGGTTGTTACTGATGTCGTCGTCGTTGGACGGACAGAGAGAAATGGAGAGAGGAGGGAAAGACAGAGGGGGAGAGAAAGACAGACACCTCCAGACCTGCTTCACGGCCTGTGAAGCAACTCCCCTGCAGGTGGGGAGCCAGGGTCTTGAACTGGGATCCTTAAGCCAGTCCTTGCACTTTGTGCCACGTGTGCTTAACCCACTGTGCTACCGCCCGACTCCCATTTTGTATGTTTTATATAGTCCAAGGTTATTTTGTTAGATACATGCAAGATTATGATTACTATTTCTTGGCAGATTTATTATGTAGTTTTCATATATGATTTTTTTCTTGTGAAAATACTTATTAATGAGAGAAAACCACAGCATTGTTCTGGTACATACTGTGCTGAAGGTCCAGTGCTTTATCTACTGTATCACTCCCTGATTTTCTATAATTTTTTTCTTCTATAAAAAAATACTTATTTTTGATGAGAGAGATAGACCACAGCATCAGCATCATTTGGTTCTGGCTTATGGTGGTCTCAGGGATTAAACCTAGGACCTCTGGATCCTTAGTCATGCAAATTCTTTGCTGTAACATGTTGAGCTCATCTCTCTGTTTTGCAGTGTTTTTTTCCCTTAAATCAGTAGTTCAACCCTGTCAGGCTTAATTCTCTTTATATTGTCTGGGTTCAAATTCTGATTCTATTTACTAGATTTGTTGATCTTTTATGATCTTCAGAAGTTATTTAATGTCTTAGTTTCATAACTGTAAAATGAGGATTTTAATATCTTCCTCAGGGACACGTGCACTGTTTAGGTGAGCTATCTTACTGTCCCTGAGGAAAATAGTAAAGTCCCCATTTTACCATTATGAAACTAAGACCTGAAAAGATCAGTTCAGTTCAGAGAGGTGAAGCCCCAACTATGACCACACACATACACACACAAAAAAAAAACTACCCAATTTACTAGATTTTATCTTCAAAATAATCTAATAAATTAGGTAGTTTTTTTTTTTTTTTTGGTCATAACTGGGGCTTCACCACTCTGAATTGATCTTTTCATGTAGAGAGTTGGAGGGAGAGACAGAGCATCAATGCTTCCTCCAGTGTGGTGGCGCCAGACTCAAACCCACATACTTGCCACATACAGGATAAAGCAGGTGCACTGTTCAGTTGTGGGGGGGGGAGGCTGTGTTGAATTTGGTCCTCATTATTGTAATGTGCACTCAGCTGGGTGTGCCACCACCCAGCCCCTGGCTATACTCTTTAGAGAGAAGGTCTAGAGATTCTGTGGTAGCATCACTTTGGTAATTTTCCTTCTGCCCTACCCGCATGCCCTCCCTCCCTTCCTTTCTTCCTTCCCTCCTTTTACCAGACATCTTCATCTTGAAAAACTGAAATTCTGTGCCCTGAAAACAGCTCCTACTCCTCTTGTTCTGATAGCATCTGGCAAGCATATGCTCTTTCTTGGAATCTGACTACCCTATCTATATACAGAAGTTGAATTTTATTGTATTTGTATTTTTCTGACTTGCTTGTTTCACTGAGCAAAATATCTTCAAAGTTCAGAATTTTCTTTTTAAGGATGAGTCATATTCATATCTATCATATTGAACTGCTTCTACCCATTGAGGTATCATGAATAATGCTGTGAACATGAGTATACAAATATTAGCTAGAGATCTTGCCTTCATTTTTTGGGGGTGGTGGTGGTGGTGGTGGTGGTAAAAACCAAGAAGTAGAACTGCTAGATCATATGGCAACTGTATTTTAAATTTTAAGGTCTTTTATTTATTAATATTTTATTTGTTCATTTTGATGAGATAAATACAGGGAGAAAGAGAGAGAGACCAGAACACTACTCTGCTCTAGCTTATGGTAATACTGGGAATTGAACCTGAGACTTCAGAGCCTCAGGCATAAAAGTCTTTTAATTAATTAATGTTGCCACTGGGGTTATCACTGGAGCTAGGTGACAGCACTGTGAACCCAATGCTCCCAGTGCCCCCCCTTTTATTTCATTTGATGGGACAGAGAGAAATTGAGAGAGAAGGGGGAGAAATAGAGGAAGAAAGAAGAGACACCTGCAGGTAGGGAGTGAGTGCTCAAACCTGGTCCTTGTGCTTGATAGTGTGTGCACTCAACTACTGGGTGTGCCACAGCCCAGCCCCCTGAAAGTCTTTTTGTGTAACTATTATGCTCTATCCCCAGTTCAAGTTCTTGTTTTTTTTTTTTTTTTTTTTTTCCTCCTCCAGGGTTATTGCTGGGCTCGGTGCCTGCACCATGAATCCACCGCTCCTGGAGGCCATTTTTTTTCTCCCCCTTTTGTTGCCCTTGTTGTAGCTTCGTTGTGGTTATTATTATTGCCCTTGTTGATGCAATTTGTTGTTGGATAGGACAGAGAGAAATGGAGAGAGGAGGGGAAGACAGATAAGGGGAAAGAAAGACACCTGCAGACCTGCTTCACCGCCTGTGAAGCGACTCCCCTGCAGATGGGGAGCCGGGGCTTGAACCGGGATCCTTACGCCGGTCCCCGCGCTTTGCGCCACGTGTGCTTAACCCACTGCACCACCGCCCGACCCCCTAAGTTCTTGTTTTTTTAAAAAAATTTTTTTAATTTTATTTATTTATTTATTTTTGCCTCCAGGGTTATCGCTGGGACTCCGTGCCTGCACTAAGAATCCAGTGCTCCTGGAGACCATTTTTCCCATTTTGTTGCCCTTGTTGTTGTTGTTATTGCTATGGTCATTGCTGTTGTTGCTGTTGGATAGAACAGAGAGAAATAGAGAGAGGAGGGGAAGACAGAGAGGGGATGAAAAAGACAGACACCTGCAGACCTGCTTTACTGCCTGTGAAGTGACCTCCTCTGCAGGTGGGGAGCCAGAGGCTCAAACCGGGATCCCTACATGGGTCCTTGCGCTTCGCACCACGTGCAGTTAACCCGCTGTGCTACCGCCTGACCCCCTACACTTATTTTTTATTATCTTTATTGAATAGAGACAGCCAGAAATTGAGAGGGAAGGGGGAGACAGAGAGGGAAAGAGACAGAGAGACACCTGCAGCACTGCTTCATCACTTGTAAAGCTATCCCCCTGCAGGTGGGGACTTGGAACTTGAACCTGGATCCTTGCACATTGAAACATGTGTGTTCAACCAGGTGCGCCACCACTCCGGCCCCCAGTCTTCTTGCTTTTTAAAGATATATGCTTCTTGGTAATTCTCTTATTAGAAGTAATGATTATCTCTGTGTGAAGTACATGTTTACTCTGCCACTAAAAAGAGAAAAAGAAAGTACTCCCCTGCAACAAATCACCTGGATAAATAAAGGACTTATTAGCCCTTAAAATTATATTAGAATAATTTCTAATATAGGTGCCCAGAAGTAGCCCGGTGGGTAAAGCATTGGACTCTCAAAGCATGAAGTCCCAAGTTTGATCCTTGGTGTCTCATATACCAGAGTTATGCTTTGGTTCTTTCTCTGTACCCATCCATTAATAAAATAAGTTATTATTTAGCGGTTGCCATAGATTTTACTGTGCATCTATGATGTCTTAGAATTTCTGGTTTCTGTAAGGCAAAGATGAATACAATATGAATACTGGTCTCAGGATACTTTATAGCCTACTAAGGAGATACTTACATACAGAACTGTTCAATGGGTGGTATGTTGCTGTCTGAGTGTAGTTCTGAGGTAAAGATAGGAACCACAAATTCTTTCCACAGAGAGCCAAATAATGCCTCAGAGAAGTTTAAAATATAAGTAATATTGTTCTGGGGGAAGGGCGGGACAGAAGAAAGGGGAAGAATATTTCATGTAGAAGACAAAAAGTGCAATGAGTTGTGAATATGTTTAACATCTTATTCATTAGTTAAGGAGGTGGAGTTTTTTTTTTCCCCTGATAGGACTGAAACATTATTTATCCTGAATTTCACACTTTGTTTTAATATCAGACTGTCTTAACAGTTAGCATTTTGTTGAAAACTCAAAGTGATAGTTTTCCCAGTGATTAAAGAAACTTTCAGAATGGAGAGCACTTATTAAAACAGATATCTTCAGTAAATAGGATTGGAAAAATACTGTCAGTGAGTTCTTTGTGTAAAAATGTCTCTTTTAACTTATCCAGCAGGATCTGAAAAGGAAAACAGCTTCTCTTTCATCCATCACGAGGTATACATGACAACAGATCATTGATTCCCTAGGAAGAGAGTTTGGTTCCAAATCTCACTAAGTGAACTAGAAGAGGGTGCCGACGCAGCCAGTATTCTGCCTCAGTTTTTTTTTTTTTTTTGCCCTGCAATTTGAAAGCCTAACACACAAAAGAATATTATGTGGATACTGGATGATGCAGTTAAAAACATGTTTTATTTTATCTTATTTTATTTTATCTGTTTTGTTTTTATTTCAATGAGAGGAAGATATATATTGAAAAACATGAGAGAGAGAGAGAGAGAGAGACCTGTTCTGGATGATGCATTTCTAAATAAAGTTCTCAAAAAACTTGATTTATCTTGTTTTATTGAGGAAATACGATTTCATTTAATTTGTCCACATGAGTTTGTTTTCTTATTTCTTCCTTTTCTTCTTTTAATTAACTAATTACTTTTTTTTAACCAGAGCACTGCTCAGCTCTGGCTTATGGTGGTGCAGGGGATTGAACCTGGGACTTCAGAACCTCAGGCATGAGAATCTCTTTACATAACCCTTGTGCTATCTACTTGCATCTTCCTAATGGGACTTTCTTTTTTCTAAATATTTATTTATTTATTTAGTTACTCCCTTTTTTGTTGCCCTTGTTTTTTATTGTTGTAGTTATTATTGTTGTTGTTACTGATGTCATCATTTTTGGATAGGACAGAGAGAAATGGAGAGAGGAGGGGAAGACAGAGAGGGACAAGAGAAAGATAGACACCTGCAGACCTGCCTTACTGCCTGTGAAGTGACTCCCCTGCATGTGGGGAGCTGGGGGCTGGAACCGGGTTCCTTATGCCGGTCCTTGCACTTTGTACCATGTGTGCTTAACCCACTGTGCTACCACCTGACTCCACCTAATGGGACTTTCTATCACAGTATTAAGATAAATGCAGTCTAGAAAGTTTTCCACTTGATTGATGGTGAATTTTTTTTTTTCATCTTTACATTTTTATTTAGTTACTGGTTTAGAGATTAGACAGTTCTTATGTGGCCATCATTAAATCTAGGGTAATACTACATGCATAACTAAAATTAGTGAGCTTCTAAAGGATATATAAATGATAATCACACCAAATTCAAGTGTAATTAGAACAATTTTTTTGTTTCTACTAGTTTGTGTCCCTCATTTTTTTTTTTAAATTTATTTCTTTATTGGGGAATTAATGCTTTACATTCAACAGTAAATACAATAGTTTGTACATGCATAACATTCCCCAGATTCCCATTTAACAATACAACCCCCACTATGTCATTCATCATCTTTCATGGACCTGTATTTTCCCCACCCACCCACCCCAGAGTCTTTTACTTTGGTGAGATATGCCAGTTAGCATTTCAGGTTCGACTTGTGTTTTCTTTTCTAATCTTGTTTTTCAACTTTGGGCTGAGAGTGAGATCATCCCATATTCATCCTTCTGTTTCTGACTTATTTCACTCAACATGATTTTTTCAAGGTCCATCCAAGATCGGCTGAAAACAGTGACATCACCATTTTTTACAGCTGAGTAGTATTCCATTGTGTATATATACCACAACTTGCTCAGCCACTCATCTGTTGTTGGACACCTGGGTTGCTTCCAGGTTTTGGCTATTACAAATTGTGCTGCCAAGAACATATATGTACACAGATCTTTTTGGATGGATGTGTTGGGTTCCTTAGGATCTATCCCCAGGAGAGGAATTGCAGGGTCATAGGGTAGGTCCATTTCTAGCCTTCTGAGAGTTCTCCAGACTGTTCTCCACAGAGGTTGGACCAATTTACATTCCCACTAGCAGTGCAGGAGGGTTCCTTTGACCCCACACCCTTTCCAGCATTTGCTGCTGTTACCTTTTCTGATGTATGACATTCTCACAGGAGTGAAGTGATATCTCATTGTTGTCTTGATTTGCATTTCTCTGACAATCAGAGACTTGGAGCATTTTTTCATGTGTTTCTCGGCCTTTTGGATCTCTTCTGTGGTGAATATTCTGTCCAAGTCCTCCCCCCATTTTTGGATGGGGTTATTTGTTGTCTTGTTGTTGAGTCTGGCAAGCTCTTTATATATGTTGGTTATTAAACTCTTATCTGATGTATGGCATGTAAAGATCTTCTCCCATTCTGTGAGGGGTCTCTTGGTTTTGGTAGTGGTTTCTTTTGCTGTGAAGAAGCTTTTTAATTTTATGTAGTCCCATAGGTTTATACTTGCCTTAGTCTTCCTTGCTGCCTCAGTTTTTTTGAGTTCCTGAGCCTCTGAGTATTTTGCTTTCTCCTCCTTCTGCCTAGCTATTCTGAAACATTGTTTTTTGAATTTTAGGATAAGTTGTGGTATCTCTGTCTTGTTAACATTTCAGAGACTATTGATATTTCAAGAAATTTCAGGAGATTGAAGAGTTAGTAGACTGTCATGTTTTCTCTTAGAATTTCCACTTGGTAAAATTTAACATAATGAAACAATACTCAGAAAATTCATAGGATGATAGTATTTTGTATAATAGTTTCCTGTTGTGCAAGATATGTAATGAATATATGTAATTTTACCAGAAAGTAGTAATTTCTTGGTACTTTGTAATTTTGCTGTTGCTTCTTTTACAAAGTCTCAATAGGAAACACTTCTCAGTGAATAATTGAGCCTCTCTTAGGTAAGAGAAAATATAACTCTGGTAGTTTTAATTTATCATTTAGATCTCACCTAGGGTATGAAAGTGTAGTTCATTTTCTTGCAAATAAAGTATTAAAGTTTTTGAAACCTGTAGGATGTACATTGAAATTATAAATTAACATTTTATATGTAAAGTAGATTACTTCCTATGGGAGATAAATGCTGTTAGAAGCATTTAACTGTGTGTAAGCTAATAGTGTGAGTGTATTTTGTATCTGACTTGAATGTATTTAGATGACTACAGGGTATTTTGGGTTGAACCTCTACAATGTTAGCTCTAAAAGGTTCACTGACTTTATGTATTTAACATGCATGTTTTTTTTTTAAAACATTTAAGAAATGTATGTATTTTGTAGTGTTTGGGGGAAATTTTGAGGAAGTGACATTAGTGTCCTATAAATTTTTTTATAGTTCACTAATGTTGTGTGAGGCTTATGCAAATATCTTTTCTGTACATGCTTGAAATTCCACAAAAGGGCTTTCTTCCTATTGGTATCCTAATATTTAGTGAATGATAACCATAAAATACCAGGCTAATAAATTTATCTCATTTTTTTCTGTGTTATTAAAAATATAAGATTATTATTATTTTTTAATTTACTTATTTATGTAGTGAGAGAGAGGGTAAGAGAAAAGAGTGAGACCAGAGCACAAAGTTGCTCCAGCATATTTGATGCCAAGGATCAAACCTGAGGCCATATGCATATGTCAGCCCAGGTCTCTACCTGCTGAGTCATACCTGAATGAATGGGAAAAACAAAGAAACCAATACAACTTACAAAAAAAAAAAAAAAAAAAGGTTTATGACAGAGAGAATCAGAGAGCATCACTCTGGCACATACCATGGTGGGAATTACAATTAGGACCTCATACTTGAAAATCCAATGCTTTATTTACTGTGCCATTCCCTGTGCCTCAAGGCATAGTTTTTTTGGCTTGTTTGTTTTTTTTTACCACTGTTATTAATAATGTTTCCCTAGCCAGCTTAATATGAAACACTTTTTGTCTAGAATGAATCAATCCATCTTCATTAGTAGAAATCAGAAACTAATATAACCAGATTATAGAAAAACATCCCTTGGGGGCTGGGTGATAGGGCAGCGGGTTAAGCACATGTGGAGCAAAGTTCATGGACCATCTTAGGAATCCAAGTTCGAGCCCCGGCTCCCCACCTGCAGGGGAGTTGTTTCACAAGCGGTGAAGCAGGTCTGCAGGTTGTCTTTCTCTCCCCCTCTGTCTTCTCCTTCTCTCTCGATTTCTCTCTGTCCATCCAACAGCAACAATAACAACAATAATGATAGACAAAAAGGGAAAAAATGGCCTCCAGCAGCAGTGGATTCATAGCACAGGCACTGAGTCCCAGCAATAACCCTGGAGGAGGAAAAAGAAAAACATTCCTACTGTAGCTTATCTAAGTGGGCACTGGAATCTCTTGGCGTAGTCTACATTTGGGAGACATTGACTTCATACATAGCCATTGCCCTTGAGTCTCTTCTTGTTTTATTTTGTAGGTGTGCCACCGAACTTCGGGTCAGGTGATGGCTCTTAAAATGAACACACTGAACAGTAACCGGGCAAACATGCTGAAAGAAGTACAGCTCATGAATAGACTCTCCCATCCTAACATCCTGAGGTAATTAATGGCTTTTCCTTCCTTCTGGGGATCAGTGACAGATTGAAAGATTGTTGGAGGCTTGTTAGAATAGCCAAAAACATCGAGATTTCATGCTGCATCTTGCTGGAATTTACCTGTGCTCTCAGTCTTTCTGCCTGTTGAATTTTGTCAAGTAAGTAACTATATGTACTAAAGAGGTAAATTCTGTCTCTCAGATTGCTTTACTCTTAATAGCAGCTCCTCTTATTGCCAAATTAGTAATTTATTGAAGAAAAAAGATTTTAGTTCTGTGTGACCATTGAATTTTTCTCCTTCTCCACTTCCTCTTCTTTATCCTTTTTCGTAATCCTCCTCTCCTCCTTTTTCTTCTCTTCTTTGCCCTCCTTCTTCATCAACATCATTACTTGGTGCTTCTACACTCCAGGTCAGCTTTTTCAGATAGACAAAGAAAGAGGAAAAAATACCTACCACAAGTGCCAAAGCTTCTTGTAGTGTCAGGTTTAATATTTTCTTAATGGTTTTATGAGGAATTAAATCAGTGAGTGATAGAACAGAGAAATTCACAGAGGTAGTGCACCAGACTTTCATGCCTAAAGCCCCAGAAGTCAGAGGTTCAATCCCTGGCACCACAAGTCTTTTTTTAAAGAACCAGTTAATGACAATGAAAGTAAAACTACTCCTCCTGGCTATCTATCTATGACTACTAGCACTTGCTTGAGATGTAGTTTACCTTTGTTTACTTATTTATTTAAAAATGTTAATGATTTATAAGATTACAGGGTATAGTTCTGTGCTGCACACACCACCAGTACCTTTATTTTTATCCAATGCTGAGAAAAAAGCCCAGGTCCTTATGCATACATGATACTGCTGAACTACCTCTTCAATCAAATTTTTAGTCTATATTTTTGAGAGTGAGAAAGAAGGAGAGAAACCAAAGCATTATTTCACCATCCATGGAGCTCCCCTGGCAATATCCATGGTGCTCTTGTATA
Source organism: Erinaceus europaeus (assembly GCF_950295315.1). Taxonomy (NCBI): domain Eukaryota; kingdom Metazoa; phylum Chordata; class Mammalia; order Eulipotyphla; family Erinaceidae; genus Erinaceus; species Erinaceus europaeus. The sequence continues at coordinate 60,715,500 of NC_080174.1, forward strand.
GTGCTAGGGCTTGAATTCATGACCTCTTGCATGATAAGGCAGGTACTCTACCCACTGAGACATCTTCTGGCCCACTAGTTTTACCTTTTTTAAAGGGAAACTACTTTTTATACCTAATGATGTGATATAATCTTTTTTTTTTTTTAAACCATAGCATTGCTCAACTCTGGTTTATGGTGGTGTGGGGGATTGAACCTGGGATTTCATGAGAGTTATGCATGAGAGTCTCTTTGCATAACCATTATGCTATCTATCCCGCCCTCATCATCACTTTCTTAGTAATTTGTATCTGAATCTCACTTTTTTTTTTATATATATTAGCCAAGTGGGTAATTTCCTAAACCCAAATGAGACAATATAAATCATTAGATACTTGACTAAGGTTTATGCATAATAATAAAGAGACCAGGAGACAACTCACTTGGTAGAGTACACACATTACCATGCTGGAAGACCAAGGTATGAGGCCCCAGCTACCACACTGGAGCACCGTGCAAAGGAGAAGTACCACAAGTGGTGGAGTGGTGCTATGGTCTCTCTCTCTCTCTCTCTCTCTCTCTCTGTCTCTGTCTCTTATCCTCTGCCTTGCAAAAAGGAGACTAACTTGGTTGAGGAAGGCTGATAAACTAACAAGAGAAAGAGAGAGATCTACTGGGAGTGATGGGTTCATGCAGACAATATCTTCAGTAAAACTTTGGCAACAAAACAAGTTAGGGTCAATAAAATAGCTCCCTTGGATAGCGAACTTGCTTTGCCATGTGTCTGACCCACGTTTTGGCCCAGCCTCAGTACACTGGAGGAAGCTCCACGGCTATAGTATTCTTATTTCTTTATCTCTCTGTCACTTTCTATCTGAAAGAGCAGTAAAGCCCCAGTAAGGACCCCTCCCCACTCAAAAAAAAAAGTTCACTTAGGGTTATTCATTGCTAATATTTATAGTATATTAGAGATAAATTCATAGCTTAAATATATAGCTTGACTTACATGTTTGATCAGTTATAGTAAATAATAGATTTAGATTATACTACTTACTTGACATTTTATCCCTTTATAAAAATTATTGATGTAGCCTAGGAGATGGTACGGTAGCTAAAGCACTGGACTTAGAGACACAAGGCCCTGAATTTGATTTCTAGCATTGCATGTGCTTTTATGGAATGCCAGGTCTCAAAGCCAGGGCACTCCTGTATCCTAGAACTGGCACTCTCCTGCCCCCCATTATTGAACTTCTGTGAGAATTTCTTTTTAAGATTAATTTATTTAATACAAGCTAGAGGAAAGTAGAAAGAAGGAACTAGAGCAATGCTCAGCTTTGGCATAAAATAGTACCAGGGATTGAACCTGAGTCCTCTGGGATCTTAGGCATGCAAGTTGAAGCTCTAACACTCTAAGCTATCTCCTGGGCTATGTGAGAGTTTTGAAGAAAAGATTTCCTACTTAAAAACAAGCAAGTGGGTGTCAGGCAGTAGTGCAGCAGGCTAAACACAGGTGGCGCAAAGTGCAAGGACTGGCATAAGGATCCTGGTTCGAGCCCCTGGCTCCCACCTGCAGGGGAGTCGCTTCACAAGTGGTCAAGCAGGTCTGCAGGTGTCTATCTTTCTCTCCCCTTCTCTGTCTTCCCCTCCTCTCTCCATTTCTCTCTGTCCTGTCCAACAACAGCAACAACAATAAAAAATAACAAGAGCAACAAAAGGGAATTAAAAAAAAACACACACACAAGCAAGCAAGCAAACAAACAAAAACTAGGGTACCGAGAGATGTGCTCATCTGGTAGAGCATGCATGTTACCATGTGCAGGAACCTGGGTTCAAGTTCCTGGTTAACATATGGGTGCACCATGCACCAGGGAGGCCTTATTAGTCGTGGGACAGTACTGTGGTATCTCTCCTCTCTTTTACCTTCTCTGTCTCTGACCCTCTATGTGGAAGAAAGGGGGAAAAAAGAGCCTGCTGGGACCAGTGGAGTCATGCAGGCAAGCAATGTTCTAGTGACGAAACCAAACCAAAACAAGAATTGAAAATCACCTTATTAGTGATGTGGAAAGTCTACTTGGGGGGGAAGGCCATCTGTTTGACCTGCCAGATGGTAGGCATCTAATCCTCTGGACATGCCTTGCTTCTCTGCTGGCACGGCTATTTTGTGTTCAGCAACAATGAGCAAGGTGAACTTTCACAGTTTTCCTTTTTCTTGACCCTCAACCTTTCTACTTCCTCTTTTCCTTCTATCTTCCTCCATCACAAGACTTCTAGTTGGAAGGAAAAAAATGGGACTGATAAGTCATTGAGGCAGTAGTCGTGTATACTTTGTGTATAACTCTTTTTTATATATGGGTGTAGTTAATATTATTTGTTTTATCATCAGTTGCTTCTAAGTTATCATTTGAAAAAGGAACAGTGAAGTACTTTGTTGAGTGTTTGGGCTTTTTGTGATTAAGGTTGTTTATGCCAGGAAGTCTTGTGCTCCAGTTCTGTACCCTGTTCACTTCTACTCCCCAATGGCCTCTCTGAGGATCTGGACCAAGATTTGTTCTCATATTTCTTTGTTATCTTCATGCTATGAGAAATGTAATATTTCTTTGTGATTCCTTGCTCACATCTTCATGCTTACTTTTTTAAAAGTCACATTCTGAATTCATTTTCCTACAGTTTTTTATTCAGAATTGTTTTTACTCCCCTTTATAATTCATCTGCAACAATGATTGACATTTTGTTAAAATGAGAAAATATCTTTCAGTTTAGAAATATTTATGTGGGGGAGTCGGGCGGTAGCGCAGGTGACACAAAGCACAAGGACTGGCATAAGAACCCCAGTTCAAGCCTCCCGCTCCCCACCTGCAGGGGAGTCGCTTCACAGGCTGTAAAGCAGGTCTGCAGGTGTCTCTCTTTCTCTCCCCCCTCTGTCTTCCCCTCTTCTCTCCATTTCTCTCTGTCCTATCCAACAATGATGACATCAATAACAACAATAATAATAACTACAACAATAAAACAACAAAGGCAACAAAAAAGGGGAAATGAATAAATAAATATTTAAAAAAACAACAAAACAAAACAAAACAAAAAAATATTTATGTGGAACTACTCAACTCAGCCTTGTGCTAGGTAACATAGTGAATGCAAGAGAAGTAGAAAGGTGACCTGGGAGATGACACAGTGAATAAAATGTTGGACTTTCAAGCAGGAGGTCTTGAGTTCAATCCCTGGCATTACCTGTGCCAGAGTGATACTTTGGCACTTGAAAAATAAAGACCTTCTTTATTTATTTTTGTATAGAGACAGAAACAAATTGAAAGGGACAGGGGAGATAAGAGAGGAAGAGAAAAAGTAATACCTGCAACACTATTTCACCACTCATGAAAGTTCTCCCTGCAGATGGGGACCAAGGGTTTGAATCCAGGTTTTTGAGTATGGAAACATGTGTGCTCAACCAGCTGTTCCAAATAAATGAGGGTGGTGGTGGAGAGGAGATATATCAGAGCTGTTGATAGCTTCCTTTGGAAGTAAACTACATTTGTGAAACAGACTAGTATTAGCTAATGCTATGAAGCTATGACAGGATATTTCATACTCTCCTCTTCCTTCCGTCCATTACTGTGGTGGGGGCACATGGTAATGTAGCACACAATCCATGAGCTATTTTGCTACCCCCCCTTTTAAAACAGAGACAAACAAAGAGGAAGAGAGGAAGAGTAGTGCTTTTTCATCGCTACTCTTTCTTTTTTTTTTTTTTTCCTTTTTATTTAAGAAAGGATTAATTAACAAAACCATAGGGTAGGAGGGGTACAACCCCACACAATTCCCACCGCCCAATCTCCATATCCCACCCCCTCCCCCGATAGCTTTCCCATTCTCTATCCCTCTGGGAGCATGGACCCAGGGTCATTGTGGGTTGCAGAAGGTAGAAGGTCTGGCTTCTGTAATTGCTTCCCCGCTGAACATGGGCGTTGACTGGTTGGTCCATACTCCCAGTCTGCCTCTCTCTTTCCCTAGTAGGGTGGGTCTCTGGGGAAGCTGAGCTCCAGGACACATTGGTGGGGTCTTCAATCCAGGGAAGTCTGGCCGGCATCCTGATGACACCTGGAACCTGGTGACTGAAAAGAGAGTCATCGCTACTCTTTCAAAGTGCTTTATCCTCTATGGTTGAGTACTGAGACCTTGAACCTGGGTAACATGTGCTCTACCAGGTGCATCACTGCCCTACCCATTTTATTTCTTAAACAGCTCTTGTGGTTTCCACTTGTTTCAGAATGGGGCCAAAGTCCTTTTAACTGATAGTTAGGGTCTGATATATTTTTCTAGACTTATTTTATACCATTCATCTTAATACATAGCTTAACTCTATGATTTCCTTACTGTTCATAAGACTTACTACAGTCTTATGAACAAATTATTTGACTTCTGGGTTTTGGTTTTTCCTGTTATTAAACAAGAAGAATGGGCCAAATTAGTGACAATCACATTAATTTAATGTTGAACAATTTTTAACTTATAGGATTTTAAATATATATTCTCTCAAGGGTGTGTTTGTGTATTCCAGAATAGATTAGAAATGTGTGAGCATCATGGAGTGAAGTAAGCATGAGTAAAGTAAACATTTTTTTTTTTCCTCCAGGGTTATTGCTGGGGCTTAGTGCTTACACCATGAATCCTGTGCACCTGGAGGCCATTTTTTTCCCCTTTTGTTGCCCGTGTTGTTGCAGCCTTGTTGTGGTTATTGTTGTTGATGTCGTTTGTTGCTGGATAGGACAGAGAGAAATCGAGAGAGGAGGGGAAGACAGAGAAGGGGAGAGAAAGATAGACACCTGCAGACCTGCTTCACTGCCTGTGAAGCAACACCCCTGCAGGTGGGGAGCCGCTGGCTTGAACTGGGATCCTTTTGCCAGTCCTTGTGCTTTGTGCCATGTGCGCTTAACCTGCTGCGCTACCGCCCGACCCCTAATAAACAGATCTTTCTGGGTTTTTTCATTACAATGCTAGTGAGTAACATGGCCAAATAGTATCAACGTGGAAGCTATCAAGACATATTTTTATTATTTTAAAAAATTTTTATTTATAAAATGGAAATATTGCTAAGACTATATGATAGGGGTACAATTCCACACAATTCCCACCCCCAGAACTCTTTATCCAATCCCCTCCCTTGATAGCTTCCCTATTCTTTTTTTTCTTACCTTTTTTTTTCTTTTTTATTTATAAAAAGGAAACACTGACAAAACCATAGGATAAAGGGGTACAACTCCACACAATTCCCACCATAACAACTTCGTATCCCATCCCCTCCCCTGATAGCTTTCCTATTCTTTATCCTTCTGGGAGTATAGACCCAAGGTCATTATGGGGTGCAGAAGGTTAAAGGTCTGGCTTCTGTAATTGCTTCCCCGCTGAACATGGGCTTTGACAGGTTGATCCATACTCCCAGCCTGTCTCTCTCTTCCCTTAGTGGGGTGGGTCTCTGGGGAAGCAGGGCTCCAGGACACATTGGTGGGGTTGTCTGTCCAGGGAAGTCCGGTTGGCATCATGCTAGCATCTGGAACCTGGTGGCTGAAAAGAGAGTTAACATATAAAGCCAAACAAGTTGTTGACAAATCATGAACCTAAAGGCTGGGATAGTACAGATGAAGAGTTGGGAGGGGGGGTCCTCTGTTTTTTAGATAGCTAGTAGGCCTATTTTAGTTATATTCCAAAGGGCCCATGACTATACTAGTTTTTTGTTTGTTTGTTTGTTTGTTTTGTTTTTCCTGAGCCTGAAATCTGATATGCAGGTGGATCCAAGTTATTGTCTGGGGAGATGATGTCATGACTGGAAAAAAGACCAGAAAGCTAGATCAGGGAAGAAAGTATCTCCCAAATATGGGAAAGGTGTATAAATATTGTTGACTATAAACCCATCAATTTGATCTGATCTGGGGCCCATATTCAGCTTAGGAGCCTATATGACCTCTGCATCCCTGTAGATCTGAGTTCACATTCTGTGGTCATGAGTAGGAACATTCCAAGCTGCCCCAATTTCAGGAACCATCTTCCTCAGGTGGCGCATAGAGTATGTTGTCCATCCTCCCTTCAGAGGATAGAACATTCTCTACCTTTGATCCAAGTTGAGGGCAAGGTCCTATGGGGGCCCACAAAGGGTTCTATTGTGTTGTTCCTGATAGAAATGACTGGTAAGAATGGAGAGAGGGATTTATTTGAGGTCTAGGTCCATCATGTCTGTTTGGGAATCTCAGGACTCCCCGACTAGGGCCCCAGCTGATGGGGTGGCCTGATAGTGACTAAAGAGTCATCATTAAAGTATGCCAGTCTCTTGCCCTTATTCAGCTTTTGCAGTCCTTGCTTTGATAAGATTAGCTTTGGAGTGAGTGAGGGAGGTGTAATAGGAAGTAGGTGAGGAAGGTATCTAAGTAGATACTATTTCATTATGAAGTTTATACTGACTCACTGCTGACTGTTGTGTACTTTTGCTTTCAGGTATATATTTTGCCCTAATTTATAGATACATGTGAACATATTCTCTATCTTGTGGAACCTAGTCTATATCTAGGTTTTGGGACTTTATTAGGAAGTGAGCCACCTGGAATGGAATTAGAGAATCCTATGAATGGAAAGGTCTCACCCGAGTAATGAGGCTGAAGGGTTGACAATCCATGCCTGATGTTTCTGGACACAGTCTGAGGTGAAGCATGCTGAGGTGGTACTTGTTGCGTTGATTAGGTTGGGATTGACAGATGCAGTGTCATTTGGTATGAATTGAGAGAGGCATGCAGGAAAGTGAGTCCCACCCTAGAGGTTCCAGGACTGGGGGAAATATAGGAAGCAAAGATTCTTGCTGTCTTAAAGTCAACATATCAAAGTCTTAGCCTATGGTCTGTGCATTAAAAAGTTTGAGACATTCAATCAATTTTTCCCCTATTATATTAATTAGATAGTGATTTATATGACTATAAATTAATAGGAGTGTACATAAACACTATTCCTACCACCAAAAGTCTTTCGTCTTCATCCCCCTCCCCTCCGCCGCCCCCCCCCCCCCCCCTGTGAAGCCAAACTTCTGCCCTTGCCCTTAACCCAGAGATTTTTTACTTTGGTGCCCTACTCCAGCCTCTGTGAGTATGGACCCAGGGTCATTATGGGGTGTAGAAGGTGGAAGGTCTGGCTTCTGTAATTGCTTCCCCACTGAACAGGGCGTTGACTGGTTGATCCATACTCCCAGCCTGTTTCTATGTTTCCCTGGTGGGGCAGGGATCTGGGGAGGTGGGCCTCCAGACACACGGTGGGGTCATCTGCCCAGGGAAGTCCAAGTTGGCATCATGGTAGCATCTGGAACCTGGTGGCTGAAAAAGAGTTAATATATAAAGCAGAGACTCTGAAGCAGACAGGATTCATTTCCATCTCATCTTTAAACACTTGTTAGGAGATTAGTAATTTGAAGAAATTTAATAACCTCTAGTAAAAGAAAACTTTAAAAAAAGTAACAGTAGAACAATCTTACATTATCTTCTAGAGATTATATAAAATCCATGAAACAAAAATAGCATACTACAAAATAGGAATAGTTCAGTGATCACAGTGATTCTCAAAAACTCTAAATATGATAAATAAAGCCATTTAGTGGAAGGTCAAAGAGATGAAGTTGAGGGAACCATCCACAGCAGGTTCACTGCTTTTGGTTGCTCTTTTATTTTTTAATTTTATTATTATTATTATTGTTTGCCTCCAGGGTTGTTGCTGGGGCTCAGTGCCTGCATCACAAATTTACTGCTTCTGGCAGCTGTCTTTTTCCCTTTGTTGCTGATGGATAGGACAGAGAGAAATCAAGAGAGGAGGGGAAGATAGAGAGGGGAAGAGAAAGATAGACACCTGCAGACCTGCTTCACGACTCATGAAGTGACACCCCCCCAAAGGTGAGGATCCTTGGCACCTGTTCTTGTGCTTTGTACTATGTGCACTTAACCCCATGCACTACCACCTGCCCCCCTCTTGACTGCTCTTTTCATTCAGAGAGACAGAAAGGGAGAGAGATAACAAAACACTAGAATTGCTACCAGTGCTGTGGTACTCTGTACTTGAACCAGTTTTCTAATCCTTTTAATTTTTATTATTTATTTATTTGCCTCCAAGGTTATCAGTGGGGCTCGGTGTTTGCACTACGAATCCACTGCTCTTGGAGGCCATGTTTTCTATTTTGTTTCTCTTGTTGTTGTTGGATAGGCCTGATATATGCAGTGCTGAGAATTTATACTTGAGACATAAATATACATATCAGTTCTGTGCTTTTCCTGTGAGCTGCCTCTCTGACCTTTTTATTTCTAAAAGGAGGGAGGGATAGAAGGATAGTTGGGGGGGGAGAAAGACAGAGTTGAAAGGGACAACATTTAATCTTTAATGTTTAACTGTGAACTTCATACAGAGTTCAATAAATATTTTATTGACTAGATGGAACACAATGTAATTTTCCTTATGCTTCTTTATAAAGAGTCAAAGCCCAAAGTCCATCCCAGTTCTGTAAACATTATAGTATAGAATAGTGATCCATACTTTTTCATTTTAAAAAACGGTTTCAGTTATTTTCTGTGACTGCCATAGCAAATTACCACAAGCTCAGTTATTTAAAATAACAACACATTATTTTAAAGTTCTTATAGGTTAAAATTCTGATATTGGTCTTTTATTTCTTTAATTTTTTGGGGGGGCGGTGTATTACACCAAAACAAAGAACTCTGGGAAGGTGAGAGGGTTTTCAGATCCTGGTGCATGATGGTGAAGGAGGACCTAGGCTGCGGATGAGAGTGTTTTGCAGAAAATTGAGAAATTCTATACATGTATCCACAACTGTATTTACTATAAACCATTAATCCCTCCAATAAAAAATAGCAGAAAAAAAAAAGAATTAGAGACAGAGAGGAATAGAGATAGATAGACCACAGCACTAAAGTTTCCTTCAGTGCATTGGGGACCAAGTTTGAACCTAGACCAAGCACACGACACAGCAGCGCACTATTCAAATGAGCTATTTTGCTGACCCTCTTGTGGATCTTCCCCTTTATGATACATGTCCTGCCACTAAGCTACTTCCATGACTCCAAAGCTTATTTCCAATACATTTTGGGTGGAGTTGAAAGGGAAGCGGGTCTCCAGATGCTTGTACTGAATTTCCTTTATTTGGAGGCAGATGAAGAAAGTTTAGAGGGTTGAGTTTTTTTAGGGGGTAGACCTTTTTATGGAGAGAGAAAGTGAGAGACAAATACCTGTAGCACTACTCCATTGTTTCCCTCTTGCAGGTAGTAATTGGGTCTTGAACTAAGGTCTTTGAGCTTGGAAGTTTGTGCATTCTACAGTGTGCTCTTATCTCCTAGCCCCCAAGATTTATTTGTTAGTGGGAGGGGAGAGGAGGAGAAGGAGAGAGGGAGGGAAGAGACGAGAACATCAAACCCAGAACCTTTTACTTGAGAATCCAAGGTTTTTTTCTATCGTACCAGTCCCACAGCTCCTGAGCTGAATTTTTAAAGACTGGTAGAGTTTTGAAAAGTGGATTCCAAACTGATTCCAACAATAATGTAGAAGTTGGAGAATGCAGAATATGTTTAGGTGTGGCAGATTATATAACTAAAGCACAGGGAATGCAGGTGGGTGTAATAGGAGATAAGGTAATAGAGTTTGAGTCAGATCAATCAGTCTCTTAAATTACTTACTAGGGAATTTGGACTTTGATCAGGAGCTGGGAGCTAACACAAAAGGTTTTTCAGTAGCTCACAGCTTCTTAAGAGAAGGGATTCTATCTTTTTTTATGTTCTTTTTATAACTATATGGAAAGGTAATATAACATTATGATTAAGAAAAGAGTGTGGAACCCACTGTTGGACTCCTGTCTCTGTTACTTATGACTTTGGACAAGTTGCTCAATTTCTCTTGAGACACAGTTTCTTTTTTTTTTTTTTTTATACTTTTTTATTAGTAGTGACTTAATAATGATTGACAAGATTATGGTATAAGAGGGGTACTATCCTAATACAATTCCTACCACTAGGTTCCAATACCGTCCTCTCTATTGGAAGTTTCCCTATTCTTTATCTCTCTGGGAGTATGGATCAAAGATCTTCATGGGGAGTAGAAGGTGGAAGGTCTGACTTCTGTAATTGCTTCTCCGATGGACATGATCATTGGCAGGTTGATCCATACCTCCAGCCTGTTTCTGTTTTTTTTTTTTTTTTAATATTTATTTATTTATTTATTTTCCCTTTGCATTGCCCTTTTTTTTTGTTGTTGTTGTTATTGATGTCGCTGTTGGATAGGACAGAGAGAAATGCAGAGAGGAGGAGAAGATAAGAGAGGGAGAGAGAAAGATAGACACCTGCAGACCTGCTTCATTGCCTGTGAAACGACTCAGAACTGGGATACTTACACAGGTCCTTGCACTTTGCACCACGTGTGCTTAACCTGCTGTGCTACTGCCTAACTCCCCTGTTTCTGTTTTTTATTTTAGTGGGGTAGGACTCTGGGGAGGTGGATTTCCAGGACACATTGGTGAGGTTGTCTGCCCAGGGAAGTCCGATTGATGTCATGGTAACATCTTCAACTTGGTGGTGAAAAACATTAAGATATAAAGCAGATGGCGGAAAGCGCAAGGACCAGCATAAGGATCCCAGTTCGAACCCCTGGCTTCCCACCTGCAAGGAGTTCGTTTCACAGGTGGTGAAGCCAGGTCTGCAGGTGTCTATCTTTCTCTCCCCCTCTCTGTCGTCCCCTCCTTTCTCAATTTCTCTCTGTCCTATCCCAACAACAATGACAATAACAACAACAATAATAACAACCGTGATAAAAAAAAAGGGCAACAAAAGGGGGAGAAAAGATACAAAGCAGAGCAATTTGTTTAATAATCAGGACCCTAAAGGTAAGAGTATAGCAGATGAAATTTGGAGTCTTAATATTGCAAGGAGCTAGGAGTCTATTTTAGGTATGTTCCAAGAAGTCCATGACTTTATTTTTTTTAAATTTATTTATAAAATAAAAACATCAACAAGACCATAGGGTAAGAGGGGTACAGTGCCACACAATTTCCACTACCAGAGTTCTGTATCCCATCCCCTCCCTTGAAAGCTTTCCTATTCTATCCCTCTGAGAGCATGACTTTACTAGTTTTTGCCTGAGCTTGACAGCTAACATGCAGTTGGGCTAGGAGTATCATCGGGGGAGATGGTGCCAGAATTGAGGATAGGACTAGAAAGCTGGCTCAGGGCAGACAGAAGCTCCCAAGTATGGGAAAAATATATAAGTACAATTAACTGTAAACCCCATTGATCTGACCTAGGGCCCATGTCTATTTAGCACAGGAGTGTGTGTGACCTCCGCATCCCTGTCAGTCTGAACTCACATTTTATGGTCACAGCTAGGAACATTCTAGGCTGCACTCATTTCAGGACCAGTCTTCCTGGAGTGGCAGAGTATGTTGACCCAGCCTCCCTTCTAGGTGAGGCAATTTCTACCACCGTTGTTCTACATTGAGGGCAATATCCTGTAGAGGCCTATAAGAGGATTTTTGATGCTGTTCATAGAGATGACTAATGATGGTGGAGAGAGGGATCTGTTAGATGTCTAGACTCATCACATCTATGTGGGAATCTAAGGATTCCCTGACTGGGGCCCCAGATGATGGTGGTGGCCTGGTAGTGACCAGAAGGGCCATCATTAAAGTCTGCCAGTCTTTTGCCCTTATCCAGCTTTTGTAGTCTTTACTTCATCTGACAGGGTTAGTGAATAGGAAGTAGGTGAGGAGGGTATTTAGGTCTGAGTAGAAACTATTTGATTAAATACTGTATGTCTTTTTTAGGTCTTCCCACTTGCCTGCTGCACTTAATGAGTAACTGCAGTCTATTGCACACTTTTAAGCTATATATTTCCCTCCTTAAGGATACATGTGCACATGTGACCTATCTCATGGGCCCTAGTCTTTATCTAGGTTTTTGTTAGGAAAGTACCACCCAAAATGGAACTAAGGAGTCCTATGAGCTAGGAAAGGTCTTAGAGTATTGGAGCTGGAGGGTTGGCATTTCAGGCCTGGTGTCTCTGGTCACAGTCTGAAGTGAAACATGTTAAGGTGGCACTGATTGCATTGGCCGATATCAGCAGATGTAGTATCAAATGATATGGATCAAGTCCCAGGTTCAGTCCCCTACACCACTACAAGCCAGAACTGAGCAGTGTTATGATATAGAGGGAGAGGGAAACAGAAACCGACCGACCTATAATACTGCTTCACCACTTAAGTTTATCCCCACTATAGGTGTGGACTGGGGACTTGAACCTGGGTCCCTGTACATTGTAACATATGCAATAGAGTGCTCAACTGACTTTTTTTTTAGTATTTATTTATTCCCTTTTGTTGCCCTTGTTGTTTTCTTATTGTTGTAGTTATTGTTGTTGATGTCGTTGTCGGGTAGGACAGAGAGAAATGGAGAGAGGAGGGGAAGACAGAAGAGGAGAGAGAGACACCTGCAGACCTGCTTCACCGATTGTGAAGCAACTCCCCTGCATGCAGGTGGGTAGCTGGGGGCTCCTTACACGGGTCCTTGCGCTTTGTGCCACGTGGGCTTAACCTGCTGCCCGACTCCCACAACTGACTTCTTTTATTATTATTTTTTGACTGAGCCTTGCTACTCAGTTTATAATCCATGGACCAAGCAGCATCACCATCACCATCACCTGGGAGCTTATAAATTCATACTCTCAGATTACTCCCCTTTCCTCCCAGACTCATTCTGTAGTTTAACAGGATTATTAAGTGCTTTGTTTCCATATAAAAATTTAGGAAACACTTGTATGAAAAACGAAGGTAATTCTTCCTATTTCCCAGTATGAGTATATATTATAGTTTTGAAACTAATAATACAAAGCTGAGTAGTCAGTCACTGTCAAGCACATGTGTTAAAAAGATGAGCCAAGTAGTTCTTACTGGCACAGTTTTTGTAGTGGTGTTATAGGAGAATAAGAATCATTCAGCGGCCAGGAGATGGCTTATTGGTACAGCACACAATTTATTATGCATGACGACCTGGGTTTGAATCCCTGGCCACCACAGGGAAACTTCACAAATGTTGAAGTGCTCTGGTGTCTTTCCCCTCTCCCTCCCTTTTTCCTCCCATTTTCCCATTTTCTTTTTTTTTTTCTTCTTTTTTCTTTTTTTGTCTCCAGGGTTATCACGGGGGTTCGGTGTCAGCACTACGAATCCACTATTCCTGGAGGCTATTTTTCCCATTTTTGTTGTCCTTGTTGTTGCCCTTGTTGTGGATGTTATTGATGTTATAGCTGTTGTTGGATAGGACAGAGAGAAATCGTGAGAGGAGGGGAAGACAGAGAGGAGGAGAGAAAGACACCTGCAGACTTGCTTCACCGCTTGTGAAGCGACCCCCCCCCCCCCATAGGTGGGGACTGGGTGCTCCAACCCAGGTCCTTGTGCACTGTAACATGTGTGCTCAACCAGGTGTATCTCCACCCAGTCCCCCATTTTATTTCTTTTTAAAAATTTAAAATGCCATGGTGTATTGTACCAACGTAAAGAACTCTGGGGTCAGGGGGAGGGTTCAGGTCCTGGAACATAATGGCAGAGGCGGACCTAGTGGGGGTTGTATTGTTATGTGTTTTGCATGTACAAACTATTGTATTTCACTATCAACTGTAAACCATTAATCCCCCAATAAAGAAATTAAATAAATTAAAAATGAAAACTTTGTTCACTTCTGGAAAGTGTTAATATAGCTATAGTTTTTCACTCCTGGGCTTAGGAGTATTCTATTTTATGCCTAATTTTACATTGTAAGTAGTATATCTTTGAAATAGTCATAATCACAAGTAATTAATCAGCATCTAAGTTTCTAGAATACTTAGAAAAGGGAGTCCGGTTGTAGTGCAGTGGGTTAAGCACAAGTGGCACAAAGTGTAAGGATCGGCGCAAGGATCGGCATAAGGATCCTGGTTCGAGCCCCCAGCTCCCTACCTGCAGGGGGGTGGCTTCACAAGTAGTGAAGCAGGTCTGCAGGTGTCTGTCTTTCTCTCCCCTTCTCTGTCTTCCCCTCCTCTCTCCATTTCTCTCTGTCCTATCTAACAATGATGACATCAATAACAATAATAATAATAACAAAAACAAGGGCAACAAAAGGGAAAAATAGAAAAAAGAAAAGAATACTTACAAAAACACAAGGTAAATTCACAGAATCATATATTACATACTGATACTATTTTTGTCTTTGACAATATGTACAACATTGCAATTGTCTCCTTTGTTTGGTTTCCTTAAATATCACTTTAGTATTCATTGAAATGTATGTTAACATTTAAGAAATGTAAACATTAAAGAAGTCCTCTGTAAGTGTAACTCCTCAATATATTTTTGTATTGTTTCATACATAAATAGTAATCTATAAAATGACAAATAAAATCGTTATTAACTCTTGTGACCTAATAGTATATTAAAATTTTGAAATTGACAAGTATTCTCTAAGATTTTATAAGTAATGACATGCATGGGAGTTGGGCAGTAGCACAGTGGGTTAAGCGCACATGGTGCAAAGTGCAAGGACTGGCCTCAGGATCCCAGTTAGAGCCCCCTGCTCCCCACCTGCAGGGGAGTTGCTTCACAAGCGGTGAAGCAGGTCTGCAGGTGTCTATCTTTCTCTCCTCCTCTGTCTACCCCTCTTCTTTCCATTTCTCTCTGGCCTATCCAACAATGACGACAACAATAATAACTACAACAATAAAACAGCAAGGGCAACAAAAGGGAATAAATAAAAATATTTTTAAAAATAATGGCATGCACTATTTGCAGTGTTTGTTGGTAGATAAATGATAATATCACAAGTTGTTATGGTGTCCCAAACCCTCTTTGTCTTTTACACTCTGTGGGGGGAATCTTCTGGGAGCAGTAGAAAACTACAGATGCAGAACCCCCAGAGGTGACAGAGGGAGCAGAAAATAAACAATAATAATTCAGAATGTAATTTAATTTTTTTTTTTTTTTGGTGACAACTGAGGCTTCGCACATTGAGATTTTACCACTCTTTGGCCAACTTTGTTTATATGTATATGTATATGTATATGTATATGTATATGTATATGTATATGTATATGTATATGTATATGTATATGTATATGTATATGTATATGTATATGTATATATATATGGAGGGAGAGAGAGAATGAGGGAGAGCGAGAGGAAGAGAGAGAAAACAGAGCACTACTCCACCATTCACAGGATTTCCTCCATGTTATGATGCTCCCATATGGTGACAGTCTTAACCCTGAGACTTTGCGTTTGGTAAAGTCTCACCTGCTGGGTGAGCTATATTCTGGCCCCCACAATGAAAAAATTTTAAAGCCCTATCGTATAGCAAAAAAAGATTTGAGGCTTCATTCACAATTTAGGTTCTGTTTAATTAACTATATATGAATATATATTAATTTTTTTTCAGAGTACTGCTCAGCTGTGACTTGTGGCAGTACAGGGGATTCAACCTGCAGCTTTGGAGCCTCAGACACTAGTCTTTCTTCATAACCATTATGTTATACCCTTACTCTTAGCAATACGATTTCCTATAATAGCTTACTGTTAATGTTAAAAAAATTAAAGACATATCACTTCCCTTTAAAGATGGGCAATATTTCCATTTGAAGGTCAGTTCCATTTATAGCAACTAGCATGATTAACTTTGCTCAAGCTTTTCTTCCAATGCAAAGCTAACTGTTGTTAGCATCTTCTCTGTGACACCATTTTAGATGTGGTGGTAAGTGGTCATGTGTGAAAGGAAATGAGTTTGAGGTTTCCAGGCAGAAAAGTTTCACAGAGAAGTTGAGCTGTGTGACACCACTATGATGTGGTGATGCAAGAAAAAAAAAGCAGCAGAAAAGCAGACTGAAAACTGTCTCATGAAGCCTATGTCTGCCTGTGTGTGACTGTCTGCTTAAATGTGCTGCCTGTGACACCTCTGTTGGTGATATGGTCATAGTGGTAGGGGCCTGGCAGGAAAGCGTGTAGGGGTATAGCAAACCTGCATCTTTTTAGCTTCTAAGGGACCCATGGCTTTGGAATGTAGCCATTGTTTTGTTAGTAGAATCTTATTACCTAATTTCTCTATGAACACTTAAATAAAGTAAATACTCTTGACTTCCCAATAATAAAAGCAACCTATAAAACACTAATAATATACATATTATTATATATATCCCTATGTATATATACATATTATTATATATATAGCGCCATAATAATCATGACCAAAACAGTTTGTGCTGTTAAAAGACAGAACCTGACTATGTTATTGAATTTACTCCTGCTGGGTGGCTTAAGTGAATGACATAGATGTGAAAGTGAGTGGCGAGTCCGTGAGTGTTAATATATAAAGGTAGCTGAAAATATTTTGAAACTCTGGGTAATTTGATTGAACGTGATAGAAAACATTTTCAGTATGGATAACACTTTCCTGTTCTGGGGAAAGAAATACTTGGAGGGATTTTTATCCACAAGGAAATCAAATCAAAGCCAGATTTGAAAACTATTTATTTATTTATTTATTTATTTTT
This sequence comes from Erinaceus europaeus, assembly GCF_950295315.1. Lineage (NCBI taxonomy): Eukaryota > Metazoa > Chordata > Mammalia > Eulipotyphla > Erinaceidae > Erinaceus > Erinaceus europaeus. The sequence continues at coordinate 60,732,059 of NC_080174.1, forward strand.
GAGAGAGAAACTGAAAGAATACTGAAGCTTCCTTCAGTGTGATAAGGGTTGGACTTGAACCGTGTGGGTTGCCCACACGGCAAAACAGCACTATTTGAAGAGTTTAAGAACATGTAATAGGGGAGTTGGGTTGTAGCGCAGAGGGTTAAGCGCAGGTGGCGCAAAGCACAAGGACCGGCATAAGGATCCCGGTTCGAACCCCGGCTCCCCACCTGCAGGTGAAGCAGGTCTGCAGGTGTCTGTCTTTCTCTCTGTCTTCCCCTCCTCTCTCCATTTCTCTCTGTCATATCCAACAACGACGACAATAACAATAATAACTACAACAATAAAACAACAAGGGCAGCAAAAGGGAATAAATAAATAAAAAATAAATAAAGAAAGAAAGAAAGAACATGTAATAGTTGTGGTTGGGGACACTATTGCAGCCTCCATTTAAGTTACTGTCCCTGAGGGCCCACCAGTAGAGGTGGAATACAATTTATTTATTGTCAGAGCTCAGCTTTGGTTTATGGTGGTGCAGGAGATTGAGCCTGAGCTTTTGGAGCCTCAAGCATAAGAGTTTCTTTGCCTAACCATTATGCTATCTACTCCTGCCAAGGAAGACAATATTATGAGCCAGATCCTACATTGGCCTAGCTCTATTTTTGCATTATCATTTTTTAACAGAAATGTTAAAAAGCAAAAATACATATATTTATATATTTTTTACTTTATATTTACTTACATATATTTACTTTAATATATATACACACACACACACACACAAAAGTATACAGAAGCTATAATGGGAAATATTTTCACATAGTTGTACAATGTATGCTTTAAGCCAAATACTATCCCAAAGGTGTAAAAAAGGTCTTTAAAACTTTGCTTATGTTTGGGTCCATGATTGCTCAACAATTTGTTTGGCTTTGTATGTTAACTCTCTTTTTAGTCACCAGGTTCCAGGTGTCATCAGGATGCCGGCCAGACTTCCCTGGATTGAAGACACCACCAATGTGTCCTGGAGCTCAGCTTCCCCAGAGACCCATCCTACTAGGGAAAGAGAGAGGCAGACTGGGAGTATGGACCGACCAGTCAACGCCCATGTTCAGCGAGGAAGCAATTACAGAAGCCAGACCTTCTACCTTCTGCAACCCTCAATGACCCTGGGTCCATGCTCCCAGAGGGATAGAGAATGGGAAAGCTATCGGGGGAGGGGGTGGGATATGGAGATTGGGCGGTGGGAATTGTGTGGAGTTGTACCCCTCCTAAAATAAAAAAAAAAAAAAAAAAAAAAAAAAAAAAAACTTTGCTTATGGGAGTTGGGCGATAGCGCAGTGGGTTAAGCACACGTGGTGTGAAACGCAGGGACCAACATAAGGATCCCGGTCAGAGCCCCTGGCTCCCCACCTGTAGGGGAGTCACTTCACAGGTGGTGAAGTAGGTCGGCAGGTGTCTATCTTTCTCTCCCCCTCTCCTCTCTCCATTTCTTTCTGTCCTAACAATGACAACATCAATAACAACAATAATAATAACTACAACAACAATAAAAAAAAACAAGGGCAACAAAAGGGAAAATAAATAAATATAAAAAAATTTTAAAAACTTTGCTTATAAAGTAAAAAGGTTACAGTAAACTAAAGTTAATATGTTACTGAAGGAAAAAGCTAATAAATTTAGTATAACCTAGTATAGGCTACATAGTATAGTATAGTATAGTATAGTATAGTATAGTGTAGTGTGTGTACAGTCTGTAATAGTGTAAATTAATGTCTTTGGCCTTCACTCCCAACCACTGTGCTTTGGCATTCATTCACCATTCCCTCATGACTCAGGCTTCCTGCACTGCTATTTATGGCATGTGTCCTATACAGGTGTTCCATGGCTTTAGTCCAGTAAAAGTTTTTTGAGCAGGACTTGTATGCCTGAGGCTTTGTTAGACCCAGGTTCAATCCCTGGCCCTGCCATATGTCTGAAGTGAGCAGTGTTCTGGTCTCTTCCTTCTCTCATGAAAGTAAACAGATCTTTCTTTAAAATCATAAAAAACAACCTGGGGCCCTAATCAAGGAGTCCTGGGATTCCCACACAGACATGATGGGCCTAGACCTCTAACAGATACCTCTCACCACTATCACTGGTCATCTCCATCAGGAACAACCTAATGGACCCCTCTGTGGGCCCTATCAGACCTGGCCCTCAATGTGAATCAACAATGGTAGGGAATGTTCTATTCTCTGAAGGGAGGTTGGATAGCATACTCTATCACCTGAGGATGATGGGTCCTGAAATTGGCACATCCTGAAATGTTCCTAGCTGTGACCACAGAATGTGAGCTCAGACCTACCGGGATGCGGAGGTTACATTGGCCCCTGTGCTGAATATGGGCCCCAGATCAGATGGATGGGATTTACAGTTAACAATATTTATATACTTTTCTCATATTTGGGAGATACTCTCTCTTCCCTGATCCAGCTTTCTGGTCCTTTTTCCAACCATGACACCATCCCCCAAGACAATAGCTTAGGTCACCTGCATATTAGATGTCAGGCTCAGGCAAAAGCTAATTGGGTCATAGGCCCGTTGGAATATACCTAAAATATACCTGCTAGCTTTTTCCGAAACGGAGATCCCAAATCACTACCCACAGTATTCTTGCGTTTAGGTTCATGATTAGTCAACAATTTGCTCTGCTTTCAGTCTTAACTCTTTTTCAGCCACCAGATGCTACCATGAAGCCAACCAGACTTCCCAGGGCAGACGACCCCACCAATGTGTCCTGGAGCCCCACCTCCCCAGATCCCTGCCCCACTAGGGAAAGAGAGAGAGAGGCTGGGAGTATGGATGGATCTGTCAACGCCCATGTTCAGCAGGGAAGTAATTACAGAAGCCAGACCTTTCACCTCTGTACCCCATAATGACCCTGGGTCCATACTCCCAAAGGGAAAAAAGAATAGGGAAGCTATCAGGTGAGGGAATGGGATATGGAGTTCCAGTGGTGGGAATTATATGGAATTGTACCCCTTTTACCCTGTGGTTTTGTCAGTATTTCCATTTTATAAATAAAACATAAATCATAAAACCAGGACTGGGGAGACGTCATAGCAGTAGCACAGTGGACTTGCATGTTTGAGGTCCCAGGTTGGATCCCTGATACCACTACATAGTATAGTGGAATGATTTTTTAGTAAGAAAACAAAGCAACAGGGTCCTGGGTGGTGATGTACCTGGTTGAGCACACACATTGCTGTGCACAAGGACCCAGATTGAAGCCCCTGGTTCCTACTTGCAGGGGAAAAGCTTTACAAGCAGTGAAACAGGGCTGCAGGTGTCTCTCTCTTGCTCTTTGTCTCGCCCTTCCCTCTCAATTTCTCTCTGTCTCTATCCAAAGTAAAGAAATAAAAATATTAAAAACAACAATAAAGTGAAACAACATTATAAAATCCAGTGGTGAGCTATATATACACCATATAAATATACCAACCTCTGCTAGTTCACTCTATAGGAAGAAATACAGCATTTTATACTTTATTTTACTTCTTTTTTGCTATAGTGGGGTAATGAGAATTGAATTATCAATTGCCGGGATATATCTGTCAATGTAGATATGTCATTTAATCTCAGAGAAGCAGATTTTCTGTAAGAGACTCCCTTTAAACAGCATTTATGCATACATACAGTTTAACCAAAATGCCCATTTTTTATTACAATTGTGGTACGACTGAATGGCACCAAAATGAAAATGAGAGCAGGGATGTTGTTTTATAGTCACTGTTCTTCACATCTTATACACAGTAGCTTTAATAATAATTGTTGAGAGACCTGGGAGGTGGCACAGTGGATAGAGCTTTGATTCATGGGTGAGGGACCCCCCAGTTCCCTGGCATCATATGAATAGATAAGTAAATATGAGCTGGTTGATGTGTGCTCAACTGGGTGTGCTACCACCTAGTTCCTGAATATGTATTTTTTAAAAATTATCTTTATTACATAGAGACAGCCAGATATAGAGAGAATGGGGGGAGATAGAGAGAGGGAAAGAGACAGAGAGACACCTGCAGCCCTGCTTCACCACTCACAAAGCTTTCCCCCTGCAGGTGAGGGTTGGGGGGCTTGAACTCAGGTCCTTGCGCATTGTGACATGTGTGCTCAAACAGGTGAGCCACCACCCGGTCCCATGAATATGTATTTTATTTTTAAAATGTGCTTCTCTCATCCTCCTAGAAAATAATGTAGCCAAATTACCTTTGAAAAGATTTGAATTTTTTTTTTAAACCAGAGCATTGCTCAGCTGTGGCTTATGGTGGTGTGGGGGATTGAAACTGGTGGCGCACCTGGTTGAGCGCACTTGTTACAGTGTGCAAGGACCTAGACTCTAGCCCCCGGTCCCCACCTGCAGGGGGAAAGCTTCACAAGTGGTGAAGCAGGTCTGCAGGTCTCTCTCTGTCTGTCAACCCCATTCTCAATTTCTGGCTGTCTCTATCCAATAAATACAATACAAAAGAAAAAATATATATAGAATGAAATTGGATCTGAGCAGAAAATATTTTAAGACTATAAACACTACTTTTTTCTTTCTTTTTTTATTTATTTTTTTACTTATTTTAACACGAGAAAGAGAAAAGAATAAAAAAGATACAGAGAGACCAGGACACTGCTAAACTCTGGCTTATGGTGTTATTGGGGATTGAACCAGGGACCCTGGAACCTCAGGCATGAGAAGCTTTTTACATAACCATTATGCTACCTCCTTAGCCTTGTACTGATGCTTTCAAATCAGTAGATTTGAATCAAAGTACAGTTTGAATCAAACCCAGTATTATTTAAATCAAAAAAGCAAGAAAATGAATAAAAGGGGCCTTAGGAGATAAAATGGTATGGAGGGTAGATAGCATAATAGTTATGCAAAGAGGCTCTCATTCCTGAGGCTCCGAAGTCCCAGGTTCAATCCCTCACACCACTATAAGCCAGAGCTGAGCAGTGCTCTGGTAAAAAAAAAAAAAAAAAAAAAAAAAAAAGGAGATAAAATAGTGAAACGTAAAATTTATACAGTGGTCAGAAAAATAGCTTAGCTGCCAGAGCATGGGACTTGCATGCCTGAGGCTTCTGGTTCCATTCTTGGTGATACATGTACTGGAGTGGCACACTGTTTTCTCTTCTCTCATGTGCAACTTTCTCATATGAAGTAAAATAAATCTTTAATTTTTTCCCGGTTCGAGCCCCCGGCTCCCCACCTGCAGGGGAGTCGCTTCACAGGTGAAGCAGGTCTGCAGGTGTCTATCTTTCTCTCCCCTTCTCTGTCTTTCCCTCCTCTCTCCATTTCTCTCTGTCCTATCCAACAACGAATTGCGTCAACAAGGGCAATAATAATAACCACAACGAAGCTACAACAAGGGCAACAAAAGGGGGGGAAAAATGGCCCCCAGGAGCGGTTGATTCATGGTGCAGGCACCGAGCCCAGCAATAACCCTGGAGGAGGAAAAAAAAAATCTTTAATTTTTAAATTTCTGAACTTATACATAAATTATATTAATTTAAATTTTCATAAAAGTCAAAATGAAAAGTTCTGCATAGGAAGAAATATATGTGTTAGCAGCCTGAGAAGTGGCATAGTGGATAAAGTGTTGAACTTTCAAGTATGAGGTTCTGAGTTTGATCCTCAGCAGCTTTCTCTCTCCTTTCCTTTTTCTCTTGTGTTAATAAATGAATAAATGGGAGTCGGATAGTAGCGCAGCAGGTTAAGTGCATGTGGTGCAAAGTGCAAGGACTGGCATAAGGAACCCGGTTTGAGCCCCTGGCTTTCCACCTGCAGGGGAGTCGCTTCACAGGCAGTGAAGCAGGTCTGCAGGTGTCTATCTTTCTCTCCCCCTATCTGTCTTCCCCTTCTCTCTCCATTTCTCTCTGTCCTATCTAACAACGACAACATCAATAATAACAGCAATAATAGCTACAATAATAAAAAAAAAAAAGAGGGAGTCAGGTGGTAGCTCAGTGGGTTAAGCGCACATGGCGCAAAACGCAAGGACTGGTGTAAGAATCCCAGTTTGAGCCCCAGGCTCCCCACATAAAAAAATAATAAAAAATAAAAAATAAATAAATGAATAAATATTTTTTAAAGATATGAAAAAAATTATTTTCCCTTTTGTTGCCCTTGTTTTTTTTAGTATTGTAGTTATTATTGTCATAATTGATGTCGTTGTTAGATAGGACAGAGAGAAATGTAGAGAGGAGGAGAAGACAGAGGGGGAGAGAGAGACACCTGCAGACATGCTTCACCTCCTGTGAAGTGACTGCCCTGCAGGTGGGGAGCCAGGGGCTAGAAGCAGGATCCTTACACTGGTCCTTGTACTTTGTGCCACATTTGCTTATCCCACTGCACCACCACCTGACTCCCTAAAAAGATATTCTTAATCAGTATGCCATATTTGCAGAAGCCACTGAATGTCATGAATATCAATAACAAATAATAAAAGATAATCTATGGCAGATTGAGCAAGGTATCAGTTTGGCATTCTTTTTTTTATATTTATTTTATTTTTTCCCTTTTGTTGCCCTTGTTTTATTGTTGTAGTTATTATTGTTGTTGTCGTTGTTGGATAGGATAGAGAGAAATGGAGAGAGGGAGGGGAAGACAGAGAGGAGGAGAGAAAGATAGACACCTGCAGACCTGCTTCACCGCCTGTGAAGTGACTCCCCTGCAGGTGGGGAGCCGGGGTTCGAACCGGGATCCTTATGCCGGTCTTTGTGCTTTGCGCCACCTGCGCTTAGCCCGCTGCACTACAGCCCGATTCCCTCAGTTTGACATTCTTTTTTTAAAATTTTTTAATTTTTTTTATTTAAGAAAGGATTAATTAACAAAACCATAGGGTAGGAGGGGTATGACTCCACACAATTCCCACCACGCAATCTCCATACCCCACCCCCTCCCCTGATAGCTTTCCCATTTTCCATCCCTCTGGGAGCATGGACCCAGGGTCATTGTGGGTTGCAGAAGGTAGAAGGTCTGGCTTCTGTAATTGCTTCCCCGCTGAACATGGGCGTTGACTGGTCAGTCCATACTCCCAGTCTGCCTCTCTCTTTCCCTAGTAGGGTTTGGCATTCTTAAGTCCAAGATTGTGAACTTGTCTTACTATGCAAAATCTGTAGTGACATACAAAATTTTGTATCAGAACACTTGTGTTTCTGGCAGGTACATCATCTATAGTTTATTTTACTATTTCTTCTGTTGTTTTCGCCGGGCTAGCTTCACAGGCGGTAACAGACGACCAGGGACTCATGGTTGAGCTGTAGGCAGTATCTCTTTATTCATGCAGGATGTAGCACAATCTAAGAGGAGCTAAGCTAAACTCAAGTACTCTAAAACTCACAATGCTGTCTTTATATATACTTGCCAAGTAGGGTGGAAACAGGATGTGACATAGAGAGGGTGGAGAGAAAAGTGGTGAATGAAAATCAGAGTGTGACAAGGAGGGGGTGGAGCAGGCGAGAATCCTATCACTGAACCACCAATGCCCTGGAGGGAGGGTGGTACTTGTTAACAATGGTTATGTAAATAGAATGAAGTGGTTATGTAAATAGAATAGTGTTAAGCAGGGGGGATTTAAACCAAATGAAACAGAAGGGGTCTCATGCATACCAACATTCTTCCTTTGAAAATGAGGTGGGGGGAGAGAATGAGAGAGAACCAGAGCAGCAGTCTGGCTATGTGCTGGGGCTTAAACCCAAGACATCATACTCACTGGTCAGATGCTCTGACCACTAAGTCACCCCCAAGGCCACCAACATCTATATTTTAATATGTGAAAATAATAATAATACAGACATATGTGCAGTGAAAGTATGCTGGGCCCACGTGTGCATCTATGTATATATGTATGTGTTTTGGTAAGCAAATAGTCAGGTAGTGGCAGATCTGAATCCAGCATGAAGTTTCCTTTCTTCCAGTTTGGTGTTTTTTTGTTTGTTTTTTTTTTTTTTTTCTACTATGCCATACTATTTTATCTTATTTTACTAGAGACAGAGACCAAACTTCCTTTAATGCCTTGGGGACTAAGCTCTAACATGGGTTACATGTATAGAAAAACAGAATATTTTCCAAGTGAGCTATTTCACAAGCTCTATCTCATACTACTTAAAATTAGTTATTTTATGTGTGGGAGAGAGAAGCTAGAACATTGCTCCAGTACATGTGGTATCAGGGATCAAACTAAGAGTCTTAGGTACACAAGTTTGATGCATTAACAGTTGAGCTGTTTCTCTAGCTGTAGTACCATGCTATTTTTTAAGGCTTACTGCTCTTATTTTCCACCAATACTTCTTACCTCTAACTGTTGAAATAAAAATGTCTAGAAATTTGGGCAGGTGGATCAATTGCATGCTTTGTTTATGTGAAGCCCCCTGTTGAATTTCCTGCACCGCCACATATAACAAAGGGGACTCTTGTCTGCCTTTCTTATACACACACAAATTAATTTAACAAATCATAAAATGAAAGAAATTTACCAGCCTGGTATCAAAGCTTGAGAGGACATAAGGATGTGCAGAAATAACTAAAGTAGTTTTCTCTTTTGTAAAAAATATTTTATTTATTTATTTATTTATTAGAAAGAAATTGAGGGGAGAGGAGGGTAGATAGAGAGGGAAAAAGACAGAGACACCTGCAGTCCTGCTTCACCATTGGTGAAGCTTCCCCCCTGCAGGTGAGGACCAGA